>NC_045172.1:8617470-8667470 GCF_900700415.2 Clupea harengus
TCTCCGGTGTCTCTCTCTCTCTCTCCCTCCATCTCCCTCACACAAACCTCCCACTCTCTCTTCATCTTTTTCTTGCAATCTCTGTTTGTCTCTTACACTCACTCGAGCACACACACACGCAGACACGCACACACACACACACAAATGTGGACGGACACACACACACAAAGCTAATCGGCCTCTCACTCCATTAAACCCTTCCCTTGCGGGGGGAGAGTCTCTATTTGGCCTTTAAGGTAGGGGGTGAGGGATGCATTCAGACACCTCCACCTCCATCAAGAGACCTTCATCTAAGGAGGAGAGTGGCCTAAAGCCTCCCAGCAGTGGCAAGCCCAGTAAAGAGAGGAGAGGAGAGACAGGGGGGAGAGTAGAACAGAGAGGTTACAGAAAGAGAGAGAGCCCAAGCAAGAGAACGAGTGAGTGGTTGGGGGTGGGGGGGGGGTATCAGGGTAATTACCATGCTCATCATGTGCTTGTCATTCTGGCTGCTAGAGTTAGCAGGTGGATCAGAGAGCGAGGTGGGCAGGTCCTATAGACGAGCACCATGCCACCGAGCTGCAGCCTCCATGCACATCCACCCCACCCCACAGGACACATCACAGGGGGAGACAAGGGGAAAGATGGAGCAGGGGGAGTGGGAGGAGGCAGACGGGCAATTACCAAAGCGAACGCAGCGCTAACTCCCCGAGGGCTAGGTAGACATGTTTGATTTCAAAGCATCGCCTTCTCTCTCTCTCTCTCTCTCTCTCTCTGTCTCTCTCTCTTTTTCTCTGGTGGAGATATAGGGCTCATCCTCACTCAAAGGATGCTGAGCAGGACTGTAACTATAAAATGAAACGGGAGGCATGAGTCGACTAAAACCAGAGAAGGTTAGAGTTCCTGTTTAACATACGCTACATCTGAAATATTTGTTGTGATTGTCATATGTGTTTTGCTTCTCTTGCTCACATACTGCAGTGGCACCGGGCTCTCAATGACCCATGCATCCTCTTCAGGGCTTACTCACCCATAGCAATGTACTATACTATGCCTCGATTCAAGCGTGAAACAAACACACTCAATACTCACAACACTCACAAATCCTTAACCTTTTGAGGCTTGAAAAACGTCTTGGACATCGTGAGGAACATGCTCCCAGACGTTTCCGCCGTGCGGCTCGCTGACGGCCCGCTGACCTGGCCGTGACCCCACTAACCGCGACCCCTGATGAAGTGCTAATGAGCTCTGGCCATGGGGTCAGCGTCTGTCAACCTGCGAGTGATGGCAGAGGAGTGTGGCAGGCTAATACACACACATGTGTGTATTACAATACAGTACAATACAATACAATACAATACAATACAATACAATACAATACAATACAATACAAAGAAACACACACACACACACACATGCGTACATTCAGTACAGTACAAACACACACAAATGTGTGCTAATATATACATACTGTATGTGCAAACTAACATGTGAACACAAACGCAAATACATAGTTTATACACACAGGTATATATATATGTGATGCCGCATTTCCTAATCGCGTCCTCACCGCGTCCTAATGGCAGACGCAACAGACATTTGTTATATTTTTAACTGTCAATGGAGACTTCTACAGTGCCTATTGTACATCTCCACATATCTTTATGAACTGGTTTACCTTGGCTGGCATGTGTGGAAGCAAAAAGGTGCACCCTTATCGCTGACACCACGTCAAACAATTCACTCACACTCATTAATTTACTGCTGTTCAAAATCTCAGTATTATTGTACCAATATTATTCAGTTAAATCACTGTTATTCTGTTGTCTTTACATATATAATATAATAATGTTTGACAGCGTACCTACCATGCCTGTTCACTCAAACAAGCTTGAATGAGTTCTTGCCGCCTTGAATCCTTCCTGTATTTGAAAGTGTGCTCCCGTCCCGGGACAACTTTATGGTTTGGGCAGGTTCGCGAGGAACATGGTTTCGCCCTCGCAAATTCAATTAACTATAGCGTAAGGTTTCCAAGGGAGAATGTGACCTATAACTGTTGTTATCCTTATTTTGAAGGCCTGATGTTGTTCAAATTATTATTGGTACCATTTTAACTGTGTATAATGTGTAGTTCTTCTGCCAATTGACATCACGCCTGAGCTGTGAGCCTGTGATGGTATGGACCAATTAGGGTGAGTTCAGTTACTAGTAATAGTAATAGTAATAGTAATAGTAAAAGTAAAGGAGCTTCTGTGCTGAGAATTTCTTTGATGAGAGTTTGTTGGTGAGCTATATCTATGCTCTTCCTTTATTTTCCTCAGAAGAGTGAGGATAATTCCTATGTGCTGTCTCAGTGTAGGGTCACGGTACTATTGACTGTACATATAGAGTTTTTTGTTTTCATTTATATTCTTAGTCTTGTGTTTTCACATTTTGGATTATGTACTTGGTGGAGGACAAATTTTCAACCAGTTTTTGACCCTGCTGTTTTTTGTGCCTTTCCTAAAAGACTCTTGACACGGTTACCCTTTGACAGTATACATGCACATAGCCCCTTAAATAAATTCACTCACACATATACAGTCTCAAGGATTTAAACAACACATAGAAAAACACACACACACACACACAAATGGCTACACAAACACACACTTTCACAAACATCCATACCTGCTTGCATACAAATCACAACCACCCACACATACTGCACACACATGAAAACACAAACATCGACCAACTCCTCCTAATTAGCGCAAATCTCCCTTTGTAGTCCACACACACACACACACACACACACACACACACACACACACACAGCCTCATTCATTCCAGTCCTTCTATAACCCTGGCTTCTTCAGAGTATAATTCGCATGATTTCCTAATTGGTCAATTAAGTGTGCGAGAGAGATTGAGAGAGAGTAAAAGAGAGAGAATGAGAGGAAGAGAGAGAACGAGGGAGTTGGGGTGAAAGCTGCAGCCCTGTAATTACTCCCAGGTATGAATAGAAGATAGAGGGGAGAGCCGGGTCAGTGCTAAGTGAGTCTCTTACTCAGGGCCAGCCCTAGTCTTTATAGGGCCCTTGGCATTTTTTTTTGCCGAGGGGCCTCACAGAATGTGGTGTGAATGCTATGCTATCAAGCTAAAGAAAAGATAATAAAATAAAAATCTTGGTAAGGTCATGTATTTGTCTATGTCTTAACAGCTTTTTTATAATTTATCTCATTTTGTTAGTGTGTTGCTGCTGTGCTATATACTATGAAAAACTTTCTAAATAGAGAACTGGTTTAATGCTTGTTGATTAGCCAAACCGCTCTTTACATTTAAATGATCATACAAAGTTACTTTGTAGACACAGCTTTGAAAGAGAACAATATTATTCCAACGCAGCACGTCCGCAGTACTGTCAATGTTAGACACGCCAGCCAATTCAATTGTTCTATTTCTATGAGTAATCTATTGGAGACGTCATTGACCAAGTCTTCTTAGCTCTTAGTGCCGGCCTATCTTCATAATCACCCTCTGGGTCTGCTCATGTAATGTGACCGTGATATAGAAAGAAGAATAGGGTAAGTAATTCACTTCACCGGGACAGTTCTGCTCACCAAAAACACAGTCGCTGCTTTTGACCAATAAACCATTTAAAGGATTTATATTGTCTTGCGCCATTGTGACTTAGCTAGCAACAGCATTTAAAACATTGTGTTTCATCGTTCCCTTTTCTACACAAAATGCTTGAAAAGTTGGCATTGCGAACGCTATTATGGTTGAAAACAAATTCTCAGGGGGGGCGATATCCCCCAAACCCCTCAAACTGGCTTTTACTCCAACAAAAGATTAATCATCGCAGACCATTGAACACCTAAAAAACATGGTCTGCCACTGGATGCTACATGCAAAAAGAAAATCCTGAGTGAAAAATGTAAATAAGTAATAGCACATGATGGCCCCCTGGGTAGCCGCGGGGCCCTACTAGCCACCGGCTAGTTTGCCTGCGCCAAGGGCCAGCCCTGCTCTTATTGTGTCGGCAATCACCGGGGTGGGCCAACATTTAGCAACTCTTCGAGACAGCCAGGCCAGGCGATCAGAGCCCAGTGTAAACATTGGGATATTAAGCGTACATAAACGCCGCAGTTAGGGTTACTGAGATGATTTCATAAGTGTGAGTGATGCCAAGGCTGGGCCCAATGGAAGCCTACTTCAAAGAGACCCAAAAGAAAGTGTCTTACTAATGAACAAGGAGAGAAATATAAGCTGTATAATGAGGGTGGTGATGAGATTGCTAAAACCTTTTTATCTGCCCTTCCCTTCATGTTAATCCCCACATAGTGGTTGTAATAACCACAGTCAGATTGTAAAAAACATTAAGTGACATTATGCTATTACTACAATAAAGTTGTCTTTGTGTTGCAGTTAGGTGGCTTGTTCCAGTCTCAGTGTGTCAGCATGATTATGGGACAGGGGAGAGGCTACACATGGCAAGACAGTGCCTTATGGGTGACCTGCAAAGAGGCATCCATCCCAGATGCTACAACAGGCTCTGAACACTTTCACTGAATGCAGAATGCGGAGAAACCCGTAGTTGCACATTGTGATGGTGCCAATACCAAATTCTCTAACATTATAAAACCATCTAAGAACTATTATTAATTATTTAGTCAGAAAAGGATTAATTATAAATTATATCTCATTTGGTCTGAGGCTCTTTGGGGTATGGATGTACGTGTGGAATACGCTATAGATTCATATAGAGGCGGGACCACAGAGAGAACTTTGCTGCCATGTTCAAACACCACTGGTGCAATACACCAAACAACCAATAAGGGGAGCAGCAAATCCCCATAATTCTGTCCTCCATGTTGAAACGTATAGATTTACAACTCCGCTCCATCATCCCCGGTGAATCATGAGCGGTCATGAATCACCACCGCTATATCCCATCCCAAATGCACCATGAATTACAGCATTATGGATTCCCTCAGTGTACATCAAGCGTATGATGTAAGCGTCGAATGAGGTGTTACTAAACCTCCCGCACCCCCAACATCTCCCCATCCCCATCCCCACCCCTTCCCAATAGCAGATGTTGAAGCGGTGCTTGTGAGAGGTAGCTGCCTTGAATGTATTCTGCGGGAGAAGATCCCCAAGGTCGCAGTGAGAGCAGTCAGATGAGGCTGAGCAGGGCTGAGCCTGATTGGGGCCAGAGTCAGCTGCCTCCCAGTATATGAACCTTGTGCTTGGAAGGCCTCTTCACAGGCCTCTGTATGTGTGTGTGTGTGTGTGTGTGTGTGTGTGTGTGTGTGTGTGTGTGTGTGTGTGTGTGTGTGTGTGTGTGTGTGTGTGTGTGCCTCTTAACAGGCCTGGCTGAGACCGACACATTGACCATGCCCGGGGCATCGAGCTGGGAGAAGCCACAATGGTTTGCCATCATTTTTCACCATCAACAGCACTGCCCACACGCACGCACGCACGCACGCACGCACGCACACACACACACACACACACACACACACACACACACACACTCACAGCATTTCATTATTCTGAGCATGCAAGCACTGCTCTTAGTAGCTCCAAAAGTACATACTGTCCCTCTGTCTCTCTTCTCTCTCACACACAACACAAACACATATACACACAGACACAAATACACATACAAATTTAGATAGAATAGACTGGCATTTAGATAATATACTCCAAACTTAAAAAAACACACTGACAAATATGTATCACAAACATCACTGTCAAACATCACAAAATCTGTGAAATGTTGTGACTATGGCTTTTGAACTCAGAAACTTTCAACAGAGTATGTGCGAGTAGCAACTGACATAAATGTATTCAGTCTTTGAGAGGTGGAGAACTCTCGGTATTTTCAAGGCAGAATGCTGAATAAACTAACTGATTATGTGTGATCTATGAATAAAACACTATTTGTTTTCATGTTTTAAACACAAAGAAAATCCTGAAAACGTCACTGGGCTAAGTGAGGACATGGAGTTTGATGTCGCTGGGTAACCTTTTATGCTGACTTATTGTGGAGTTCATTTGAGGTTACAAGGCCATGTTTACTGTTTATGCTGTTAATTACACGGCCTGGGTTCCTGTGAAATCTCACATTTGCTGCTAAAAGAACAAAGCTAACGATTGACAAAGAGCCCCATAGCCACCAGCGCTGAGTACAATCAGATGATTTACGGGACACAGAGATTTACATCGAACGTGATCTGAGGGCGACATTCCACATGATCTATGAGTCTTGGGGCTTGACTGATTCAGGCAGGGTGGCCTAGTCCAAATAAGCCATACATTAGAGGAGAAGATGATTGGGCAAGCTTACCTGAAAAAGAGAAGGAAAGAAAAAAAGGAAATTAGATTCAGGTTGTTTCAAAGCTGAATGCTGATATATTCATTTGCAATCTGTGAAGAATGTGTGTTTTGTTAGCCTCGGCCAATGGTGTTTGTTTCCCCCCAGTATTTTACAAATGCCACCACGGTATCAAATTAAAATGCTTTTTTAAAAATTGATTAAATTGTTTAGTTTTCAGTGACATTTACATGAGAGCTGTGAAAAATGTAATTTAATGAAACACGTCCTGCTTTTTTGTTTGAGAAAATGTACCAAAGTGAAGTCAACCGCTGTCATGTTCCATTATGACATGAGCTAGATGTGGTGCATTGTTGCCATGGGAACATATGAACACTGCCATGCCAACGCAACCGGTCAAGTTCAGGTAAATAACGATGACAATTCATATAACATCAGTTCACACACTCATATTTTTTTTTCATTCATTTCTGTTAATGCACCAAGAAAGGCAGGGTTCCAAATACTGTTCATAAATACAATCCATAAAACATGAGAAGGATGACGGTCCCAGAAGTCAGCTTCTTAACTATTCTGTTTCTTGGTTGTTATTGCAATGTAATGTGCACTGCTCTGTCCATCCAACTAGGAGCTTTAGTCTTTGGTTCAAATATAGTTCTAGTGTGCACCTGGGGTATTTGAAAATGCCCAGAACAACTACCAAAAGTAAAAAATGCAAAGCCTGGTGGGTTTTGAGTCCCTGCCAAGGACAATTTTACTCCTAGCTGGCTCACTAATGGTGTTCTCCTCAACCATCCCACCACAAAATTACTAAGTTATTTGCTTTCGTACACCTTTGCCTGAAATACACTGCCTCCAACTTTTCCCCTGAAATGAAGGAAGGAGAGAGAAAAAAGGCACAGGTTGAATTCAAAGCAGATCCTTGAAGATGTATTGATTGGTTGAATTCTGCAGAGATTTACCCACAGGGCTTGTTTGATTTTGGCTGAGAGTAATCTCATTACCCGTCTGTGGCTAAAGGTGTGCATGGTCTGTGGCACAGCTTCCACCTCAAGGCAACACTTTCTATTCAGTTTCACCCAAGTCAGTACGTAGAGTATGGAAGTTGAGTAAGAACACAGTATTCAGTATGGAGGAGTATGAACCTCTATATTGTACCTTTGAAGCAACAGAACACATACTGTATGTGTACATATAGAGCGTAATATAGAAAGTGTAAGCATGCTTATGATAAAACAGATTACCAATTCAGTGGTGGACATGCAATTGACATGTAAGGGAGTAAAGAGTAAGATCGATGCTCCCTGTGTTTGCCTTGCAACCTTCAGTAAATTAATTCATTAGTCACCATCCTCCGCCACCCTGAAAGCTAATGCTAACACCCTGCTGCTAATTAGCGCGCCTTCCCAAACAAATTACTGCTTGGGAATAAATACATCTGGGATCTGGCGGGGAGAAGCTCGGCTGCGTCACAGGCTGAAGCCCTGCCAGGGATTTATGGATGTAAATGAGAAGGTGCCGCGCAGCTGCCAAAAAGAATGCCGTCTCAGATGTAGCAGGTAGCCTGGCAGGTTGCGCCAAAAAAAAACGAACGTGCCGTGCCAAGACGAGCCGAGGAGCAGCAGAGGCGCCTTTGTGAGCAGCCCCAGTGCCCCGAGCTTGTGCGCCATCACCTCGAATCAGCAACCTCCAAGCCCTGGGGCTGTGCGTGACGGAGCATCAAGCAAGCAAGGAGATGAGCCGTGAGCCAAAGAGGACAACGGTGGGGGGCTGTTGTGGGGGGTGGTCAGGGTGATTGTGTGTGTGTGTGTGTGTGTGTGTGTTTGTGTATGTATATGTGTGTGAGTGTGTGTGTGTGTGTGTATGTGTAAGGGGGGGTTGAAAATGACAGAAAAAGACAAGCCCGCCTCAGTGAGGGCGCATGCATGATGCTGCTAAGCAGATGGCGCCGAGGCTGCGGCGAGGCGGGCGAGTGGCTTTAAGCGGCCTCCCAAGGAAATGTCACGTCGTTAAGATCAGGGAGAAAGGGAGGGGGGAAGGGGGGAGAAAAGCCACCAGCTAAAGACCAGAGTGTGATTCTCTACTTCAAGGCCACGGCTGGTGGAGCACAGATTGTTCATTACTTCTCGAGGCCTCAGTGTGATGCCTTTTTTTATCTAATTTTTTAACACCGTTCTCTGTGCCACTCCATGAACCTCTCCCTCACGGAGTTTACCGCTGGAAGGTTCCGAAAGTAAAACACAACGCTCTTATGTTTCTTATACTGTCTGGGAAGATTCGCCAATCCAGCCCGCACTGATAAATTCCCACATGTGTGACTCGAACCATCTTTTTTTTTTTCAATGACTTGAAAATATTTAAATAAGGTTTCATTTACATAATTACAAACCCTATTCCCTCTCCGTCTTTTGCTTTTTAGTTATGAGTCATCAGCTTGCATCAAGGACGACCTAAAAGCAGCAGTTTGTAGCATCGCTCTCTGCATCCATGGAAACGCCCCGGTTCCCCAAATGGGGAGAGTGGAAGAGGGCTCAGCTCGGTTCAGTTCCGCTCGGCCCGGCCTTCCCAGGACACTAGGCTGCCCTCTAAACTACTCCGAGGGGAGCAGGGAGAGGGCTGAGAGAGGCCTTAAGCGATTTCTCTACCTCCCCAGGGGCAGAAGGCAGGGAAAACAGAGGAGAGGAGAGGAGAGGAGGACGGAGTGTGTTGTGGTGGTGGTGGGGGGGGGATGCAAGAGGGAACTGAGAAAGGAGTGATCAGCGGAGAGAGAGAGAGAGAGAGAGAGAGAGAGAGAGAGAGAGAGAGAGAGAGAGAAAAGACAAATGCCCTCCAAGCATAATTACAATGCATCTCAGCGGTGCGCCTTATCAGAGAGTTTGTCTAATTGTGAGCACTGTGATCAGCGAAAAAAGGAAGAGAAGGGAGAGAGAGGGAGGGAGACAGAGAGAGAAAGAGCGAGTGAGAGAGGAAATGAGTAAGAAAAAGAGAGGAAGTAACGTTGGCTGCGTGCAGCAGGGGGCAATTAGCATAAAGGACACATTCAATTTAAAAGGAAGTGCTTGCTGGGTATTTTAGGAGGCCTCGGATTATGTTCCCTGTCTGCCTCAGCACTCATGCAAAGCAGGGTACAGGAAGAGATTACACGCTCCCTGGTCCCAGGTATACATGCCCACGTACAACTTGTTGGCCCACGCCGCGCTGTCGAAAGCCAGAGGAGCAGGGCTGCTGCTGCTGCCTCATGCAGTTTTGATTTCAGCTTCCTCACAGCGGTGTAATGCACCCTGAATGGAACCAGACTCCAGGTGCGATCTCAGACAAGCATGAAACCACATTCAACTGAAAACCAGAAATATGCTGTCCACACTGAGCCAACCCCCTCTTCCACCACCCACCACCACACCCCACACCCCAACCCAACCCCACCCCTAAACACATGTCTAAAGCAAGCAGCTACCTCAAACCATTATGAACACGCAGATGGTGCTGATAGTGTGGTGGGAGATGTCCCAGGCTGGGTGCTAAACTGAGGGCCCGTTCTTGTCGAGCGGGGAGGCCAAGATGGTGGAAGGTGCCCTTGGGAGGAGGGAGGGGTGCTACCGGAGAGCCCCACTTATGGGGAAGGGAGGTGGGTATGGGACGGGGGGTGGGGGCATACCAGGCTGTTTACAGTGGGATCTCAGTGGGTGAGGCAGGGAGAGCGCGGTTAGCATTTGATGTCAACTCTGCAGCACAGTGATTAACACAGCTGGGGTCTCTGGGATCTGAGAAGCGGGACCCGCCGTGCATCCTGCATACTTGTTCACACACCAGCAAACACACACACACACACACACACACACACACACACACACACACACACACGCACACCAATATCCATATCCATAGGTAGCGATGCTGCCGCTATGGACTTATCCTAATCAATACCCAGTCCTTGAGTTGACATTTCTCCTAAGACTTAACGGTGCAGTCTTTTCTGACAGAATGGCCTTGTGTTAGTGGCTGCAGAGATATTCTGTAGGGGTTTGAGAAGGGGGTGGTGCAACAGCTTCGCTATTTGTTCAGATAAACATCATCCTAGCCTTAGAAATACGACTCATAGTAAAGAGAAGTGAAACAATCTCATTTGTTGCAGGTCGTTACGGCTAGCTTTCCCTTTTAATTTCACTGCATTACACAACAATTATGGCTGATTGGAAATTCAGGAAGCGGATATAGGTAGAGATGCCTCATTTTTTTAAATGATTTATGTGGATATCCAGAGTAGAGCAGGGCTTCTGTAAAAAAAATTGACCCCTGGCATCTTGCTTGAGTAGCACTCCAATCTGTTACTGAGTGAGACAGGATTTGATTTCAATATGAAATATGAAAGAGAATGCATAAGCAATTATTTTTGTCTAAAAATGTAATACTTCAACATCAGGGTGACCTTTTGTGTTTCATTTCTTTTTTTCATCCCTCTCTCTCTCTCTTTCATTTGTCAAAGCATTATCCTGAAGTGTGCCACTTAGCACCAGCTTGTTTTTCCATCATGCTCACCGTTTAATACAAGTCGCGAGCGAGAGAGTGAGCGCCCGCAATCAGACTCAGATGAAATTGGATGAAATTAAAGTCATCCTGTGTCCTCGCCCTGACATGATGAGAGCTAAGTGAGCCAAATGAATTGACCGGACACCGTGATTCATTAGATGTTTAACCAGGTAATTAAGACGCGTTTTAGGAGATTTTCCTTTCGCGCAAACCTCTGAGGAGGCATTTTTAAACCAAAACCAGAGTACAGTTCGAAGCTCTTGCAGGGAAATCACTCTATGGGGATCAGGTACCACAAAGACACACACACAGACACCACATAGGTTCTACAACCCTCTAGATGATCAACATGTTCAAGGAACTTTGAGTCAAATAGAACATGACGGGCATACAGAGACTATAATGGATCGCTTAGCCACCCAGCCTTGAGATTAGATCATGTGTGGTCCTTCACTCCGCAACACTCTTCAGTCTTGCATATGACAAGCTGCTGGGGGAGGGGGGGGGGGGAGTCAGATCACAGCATACGGAGCACTGAACGAGGGGGGAAACGGCTCCGCAGCGCAAGACGTCCTTGACTGTAATCACGTTAACTAAGAAAAGGCGGAGCATTCTTTGCTGCAAAATGGGCGCCCATGAAATGAGACGGCCACAGGCATCGGATTTGAGTCGGAATGGGAATAGTCATTACAGACCGGTCATGTTCAAGAACAGAGTGAGAGGGCAAGCATCTGCATGTGTCATAACGCCGCACACACAAACAGATTCAAGCAGTCCTACATCAGTGACTTATATTATATATTCATGGGGATGTAGTACTTAAGAAAGATATATATATATATACTGTATAGCTTTCTTTGAAGATTGTTTCTGACATGCTTTTCTTTTTCAAAAACAAAAGGTTTATTCAAAGCAATTACATTTCACGTATTTGTGTATTGGTTTGATGATCATGATCATGAATGTTTTTTTTGTTTTTTTACTTTAAAGGTCATTTCCAGGTTAGATAAATCTGATCTCTGGAATTTCCAATATGAGAAAAAAAGCATGATAAACATGCAGGATTAGCTGTGGTTTGTAGGAGCTAGTTCACTGGCGTTTTCCTCCTCTGCTTTGGCATCAGGACTATTATTCCCTCCCTCTTTTTTTCTCTATCACTTCTTTTAAGAGGCTCCTCGTCCAGTCTGCACGCTTAAGACACTTGACTCCCCAAACTCTAAATTATTCATTCCATTTTCATCAATCACTTCCTGACCTATAAAGTCTTTATGGTCGTGGGAGAAAAACATAAATTATTCATCGGCGGGCAAAAAAAACGAAAAAAATCAGAGCTATTCTAAGACTATTTTTTGGTTGTGTTTTGCCTGTGCACACGTTGAGGTTGGTCACCGAGGTCGGTTCGGTCTCCCCCACAGTCTCAGCTCAATTCTTTCTCTGCTTCTGTCATGTCTATCACGCCAGCTTGGTGTCAGTCACCTGCTACTGTGAGCGGAGATGGAGAAACACTCCACTGTCTGGGGCGAATTCTGAGTCAGGCCCGGCAAGCTGCTTCGGCAGATCCACTGTGTGCCTTGGTGCGGAATCAAAGCCTGGCGAATCCAGCCAGAAATCAAGGCACCCTCTGGGTTTTTTGCTTAGAGGCCAAGTGTAAGCATATAGTATGCAAAAGACGAGCGTCCTCCCTTTCATCATCACAGGGCTCCTCTGATACTGTGAAACAGCCCGACTTTGTAAAGGACCTCATTTACAGCACTTTGATTAGAACAGCCTCTCATTGACTTTACAATCAGGGCGAAAAAGAAAGATGCAAAGAAGTTTCTTTCTTTTTTCTTTCTTTTTTCTCCTCGGGACATTGGTGATTGAGGATGGAATGAGAGCGAGAGAGAAGAAGAGTGAGAGGAGGTGGGGGGAGAAAAAGAGAGTGAAAATGACTGTGGAGAAAATTTCCAGCAGAGATGACTGCGCCAGAGAGGAAAGAGAGCCATCGCCGAGCCATCATTACCCAGAGAGGAGCCGTGTGGAAAGGAGAGGAGAGGAGAGGAGACGCCCAGCGCTACTGTGGGGAGTAAATGGGCCCCCGTATCTGGCAGGTTCAATGTCACCCTCATTTGTACCACTCAAGGCGCCTGACCATGAAAAGACACCGCCGGCTGAGGCCACTGGGACGAGCCTCGGGCCACCTCAGGCCCACTCACACAGCGCCAGTCATATGGATACTGGGGCCACCCACGCTTCACTATTCACTACATTTAACTATCACATTTAAAATAACTTCATGACTTAAAAGGTAAACTTCAAGGTTCAAAGTAACACGGTTCTGTTGGGAAAGAGAGTTGCTCAGGGCTGAAAATGTTTTCCTTACAGCTGGGAAATGCTACAAGGCAGATGAACAAAAACTCCAAACAAGTACTCTACAAAGACCCTTTCATCAGTGGGTTAGTTATTAAGGTTAGTCTTAATTCTTAACCCATCAAGACCAGGTGTGATATTTGCATGCTTCTCTCTTTAGAGCCGGATGTGACATGTGCGCGTTGCAGTTAGACGATGTCATCGTTTTCAAGTTCCCTGCCCAATGAAATGCATCGTGATTCGTCAATTTCTACACAGGGGTGGAGTTTTTTCAGGAAACAAAGATCCACGGCCTGGATGCCTGCAGCACTGTTCGTGCTGACAGAAATGGACTCCCAAAAAACAAAACGCTGAACAAGCAAGCTTCGTTGGGCAAACAGGAATTCAAAGTGGCTCAAAAGGACGACCCTTACTTTCTGTGTTTGGCAGGACACCAAGGTTGGCATGGTACTGTCTAATTACCATGATCCCACTGAGAAGTGAAGGGTCAGTGAAGAGAAGGAAGTAGGAACGTAACCAAACCGAGGTTGTAGTGCTAGCATGCCTTTCCAGCTACCAAAAACACACAAAAGGTGTGGATTTGCTATATCAAATGGTTGGATATTATCAGTTCCAGCATCACTCAGAGAAATGGTGAAAGAGGCTCTTCTTTTTACTGGCTGTCAGATGCTAGAAAGAACACATGCCTGCAAGGTGTGCTGAAGAAGAAAAAACATTCACAGCCAAGTACAAGAGTGGCAGGAGGACCTGGCACAGGAACTTGTTACCCCAGTGACAGCAAGGAGTCCTCATCAACCAACAGTACCTGAGGGAGCCACATCTGAGCATGACTGAGAGAAACTTGCTCAGAAGAGAAGGATCTGCAGGCAGTATGCGCTGTCAAGGAGTGGCATTGATTCTTATGTCACTGCCACCGTCTAAGGGTGAAGACATTACAGTTGATATCTTCACTTACAGTAGATAATGACTTGATGACTTTTTGCTATTTCTCGCAGTGCCACTTTTCTTGCAGTGCCACAAATGTATTTATTTTTGTCATTCTTTTTGTTTATTGATTTCATTTTCTTTTTAATGAACATTAGGGCAAATACAATCATTTCCAGCCAGATGTATAAGCTCTAAATAGTTTTTTTCATGTTGTGTTTCTATCTGCTACAGAGGCTTTAAGTTTTCCCACAGAAAACCCTTAGTTTGTTTTCAAGCAATGCTTCATGGTACAACCCCACTAAGCTGGGTACATCTGAAATTGCAGCTGAAATTGTCCGTCCATCATTTTTGTACCATTTTCAAAATGTTCTAGGTCCACACCAAAATGCTGAAACGCCATAGAAGTGTTTGTTGTTGGTGGTGCCTGGAGCTCAAACTTTCATAAGTGCCATGGCATCAATACGTCATTGTTTCTGAAACTCTCGGTTATCCCTGTCTACATTACAATGTGAATGTGATGTTTTCAAATTTGTGTGCCTCAGACAGCGTTTTCGAAAAGTATCATTTTCGGTGTCAGAAAACGCTTTTTTAGTGTGGACAGAAGGACTAAAAGACAAATAATTATGCGTTTTCAAATGTACCTGGGTTAGTGTGGACAGGACTTTAGACTGTAGAATGCTTTTTAAAGGGCACCTTAGGTCATAATGGGTTAATAAAGTGTTTTAGAATGCTGGTGTTCATCGAGGGTTATGGCATATTGTGACCCAGCAGATCTCTCATTAGTTGAGTCATGTAGCTTTAGAAAGGCACTAATTACAGAATCCAGATGTTTCACACATCTTGCTGGGGGAGGATTTGTAGCATTTTAACCGAATCACTGAACCTGCATTGTTCACCTCTGGAAATAATCTTCAAGTGACCTCATTATCAGGGCTGAAACTCTTCATTAAAAGAGAAGATTATTTACAAAGCAAGAGAAAATAAATGTAAGTCATTTTTTTCATTTATATTAAAAAAGCTCAAATCTGTTTGACATTTATGTGTTTACAAGTTGTTTCCAGGTCTTTTAAATCATGGTGTGGATGACATCACTGGCAGACTTGCAAGGCCTGTTCTTTTTATTTGAAAAGACCAAACTCTTCCAATTTTAGGAGGATGAAAGCAAACACGCCTAACATTCCCTTGAGTCGAGAGTCACGAACCTTTAACTGACAAGAAATCGTGCATGTTTTTTTTTTATTGAACTTCCATCGAACGGGTCTAGGTGAGAGCAAACTCTTCAATAGTAACCAGCAGTGGCTGGTGAAAAGAAATGTCTTATCTCAACACCATGGGAGATCTCCCTAACCTGGTATAACCAGACCCAAATACACTTTGTGAATACAGTGTGGAAGTTGACCGGAAGTTTGTAGTTTTCAGTCTTAGCTAATTGATGAGTTTACTTAAGTTAACTGCGTGGTTGTTGTAAGAGTAGTTGTGATCCCCAATTGGTAAAGCCAACTATGGTAAGCTTCTGCTCACCTTGTCAAATTAGTGACGCATTAGCTACGTAAGTGACTTGCTTAATTATTTTTCCCTGTTAGCAGAGGGATTGAAACAGATATATTTTAGAGATATAATGGGTATGAAAGTTATATGGAGCATATTGTTATTACATTTCAAAACAAACGCTTCGCTTCAACATCATCGCATTTAGACACCCCCACTGGTCACTGATTGGTCCTTGCTTCAGAGTGGCTGAGAGATTCATCCTCTAAAGAGGCTTACCAAACTATAATCTCAGCGAAAACTGAGCTGATTGAGGTGACTTTGAAACATTTTTATTCATGGGAATAAATCACCAACCACCGTGGGCTATATACAGTAACTTATGAAGCTGTTTTTCCTGCAGCTGTTAGCAGCATAGACTGCCTTAAATAGCCGACATAAAGCCCAGGTGTGCATTGCAAGCACTAGCCAGCTGTTTGTTTATGTGATTACTACAAGACTTTTTCTGAACTTGAGTTGGCTGAAATTATAGATGATAAGAGTGCTTTCTTTTCACCCTCCACAAATTATTAACCAGGTTACTCGCTAGACAACAACTTGAATAAATCAAGCTCACCGATTTGGTTACAGCAGATGTCAGAAATTGCAACCATTAACTTTAAACACTTGGTGCAGCAAAACAGGAATCCCATGCCTCATTCTTCACACTAATGTGTTAAAACGCATCTTTTACCGTTTGATTTTTCTTTGTTATTTGTTAATGCCAACTTGTTCATTTAAGTCAGCCTTGGTGTTCCCCTCAGCCTGAGAGTTGCCCTCGTTCCTAACAACAATAGCTCCTGTAGTCGCATTCTCAGTTGTAATATTTTTTTTGTGAGGGTTCTGTAAAATACCACAATATGATAATTTTTATTTTTATTTCATTTGGCTAGCTAGCTGTAGTTTCCGCACTGAAATAGACTATTTGTGCTTGGTGATATTCTAAAAAAGCCATGCATGGATCAAGGCCAATTGAACCAGGATCATCACATCATAGCTGTAATGTCATCTCTGTTGTCACATCATCGCGCACTGACAGTAATAGTCCATTTCTGATTTATTTTGTTGTTTGCACTGTAGACTGTTCTCACATTTTAAATATATTTTTGTTTGAGGTATTTTAAAGTCTTTTGATGAAGTAGCATTACTCACTAGGGGCTGGGGTATAAACATAACAGGGGAAGGGCAAATCACACCCTGGCAACACCTACGTCCACGATGGCAAGGCACCGCTTCCACACGGACAGTTTCTGACAGAAAGAGGGGAGTCCGAAGCCGCAATCGTTCCCCATTCTGATCAAGTGTCCTCAGAAAACTCAGCAGAAGGCACTTCACCGAGGCTGAGTAATGAAAACAATTAACAACCCTAATTACCCCTCTAAATCACTGCTCAATGCGCTGCCCATTGATTTGATAGACCGGGTGCCCTGAGTTACGAGGAGAGGCGCTTCGGCCGCGTTAAAGAATTTACGGTGGGGCTGCGGTGCTTGGCAGCCGCTGTGTGTGTAAATAAATCTGGGGGGAATATGTGTGGCTGGACGGGCAGACGAGCAGTCATATTTCCAGCATCGGCTGTGTCTCTCTCCCGTCCCCGGAGGACGCATCTGTCTCTGTCCATCTCGTCCCTCCTCGATACGGCTTTAAGTAGCTCATTACTGGGTAAGGGGCTGATCAGTCAATAATGATCAATGAAGCCTGGGAGGCTGACAGTAAGAAACACACACACACACAAGCAGGCACACACACACAAATAAAGCGGTCAGCGGAGAGGAATGTGTTTTGATGACGCACAAAACATGCTTGTTGGGTCTGATGAAAAATCATACACATTTTTTCCTCTCCAGAGAAGGAGAAATAACGGTCCATCCCTACCAAAAAAACATGAAAATGGACTTTCAAAAACCTCATTTATATGTTGTTGCTGTTTTTTTTTTTTAAATCAGGGGAGGAAATTGTGGCAAAACCAAATCCATCTGTTTGGCTTTATTTGGGACTTGAAAAGAGTCGCCATTATTAAACAGATAAGGAAAACAGTGGACTGAAATTGACTGAGGACAAGTGCGCTTCCTTATTATTCCCACCACTGAAAGCGCCAGCTGTGAGCGCAGACATGGAGTGGCGGAACGAGAACTGAAAAAGAGCATTTGACAGACCACCAACCACACTTCATTCTACACTCAAGTAGAGAGAAATCAATGTCCCAACCCCCACAGTAAACATGGCTTTGTTAACAGTAACAGTCACCTCATAGATCATTATCTAATAGCACAACTATGTCTCTGCATGTTTGCCATTGTCCACATATATCTCCCCATACACTGCATCACTGCCATTGTTTGCTGTGGTGCTATAGTGATTTTGTTCCTAAGAATAAAGTGTTTGAAGTGTGGCAGAGAGGGTGGCGTTCCAAGACCATTTGAATGGCGGACTAGGCCCCTGGGTGAGAGGGGAGTAGGCGTGATGGCATGCAGGTTTTCGTCTCCCTCGGCAGACGTGAATAACACCGCCAGGAGCCTCAGTCATCCATCCTGTCGAGCAGAGGCCCTCGACACACAAACACACACACGCATGCACGCATGCACACACACACACACACACACACACACACACACACACACACACACACAGTGTGGGGCAACAAGACAATAGCAATTTAAAGATATCATCTCGCCATGCTCTCACTAACATGAGCAATGTCCTCCTAAACGCTCCTTTCCAACAAATTACAGCTGGGCGAGCCGTTGGTTCACACAGCGCCTTGCTGGGGAGATATCACAAAACGTACACCTCTGCGATAAAAGGATATGGCTGAGCATGACGCACATGGTATTCGTGCCGTTGTCTCGCTCTATGCCCTTCTGGGCTATAGAAAATTCCGACAGAGCAAAACGGTTTACCTTACGGTAAAAAAAAAACCTAACGTCAAGAACTCGACTGCCAATATGAAAGCATCATCTGGTCTGTATATCACAGGATCAGATGAACAGCGGGGCTCCTCAGGCAGGCCTTTTTTTATGCGTTCTGAGACAATTATTCTGCAGGAAATCTTTCCGGACAATTCCGCCGAGGGTTCCAGTGATATGCAGTAGACGTGTGCTGGCAAGCTTGCTTTTTGGGACAGTCGTCAGGATTGACAGTAGAGTATGAAAGAGTGAAACATAAAGGGGGGGGGGGGGGGGGGGGGGGGGGGGTGGTGGACAAAAAAAAGCCAAAAGCAAAGGAATTCCATGGAGGGCCTTTTTTCCATTCCATCTTCCCCTCCTGCCTGTTCTGCAGTGCTGACAGCACATTTTTGGCACTAGTGAAACATGTAGGGGTTTTAATGGGAAAATATTTTAATTAGCTGAACTACAGTCTCCACAGTCTCCCCAATTCAGTATTTAGTTATGGTCTGGCTCACCGGGGAGTGCAGCCTATCCATATATATTTAAACAAAGTAAAAAATAAAAAATGGGAGATGAGATAGGCCATACAGCAGGTGACATTTCACAGCAGTGCCATGATTGCCGGAAAAGATTCCCCTTTATGACCTGGCAACGCTGGACTGTGCATTAACCCCCTCATTACTGCCATAGACCTCTCTCTGAAAGGCTGTGGCAGAGGGGCGACTGCTGACAGGGTGCCATATGCCCCTCACAGAATCACACAGACAGAGGGCAGTGTACAGCTGCTGGGCCACCATTCAGCTCATGACACAGAGTATTATTACAGTATACACTCTCCTCCATGAAGCACAGCAGATAAACCAAATCAAGAGACTTTGAACTACGCCATACACGGGGACGCAACTAAACTGCAAAAGGGTGAAGACGGTTGTGTGCAGATGTTCGTTATGGTGTAGTGGTCCAGGACGGAGACACCGACACCTGTCCTAGTGTGACAAGGATTTGGCGCTGGTGTTTGCATGAGAGGAGACGAAGGGCTAATCTTTATTTTGGTCATTAAAAAACAAAAACTCGAATTCATCGAATTACTCCGATATATATCGCCAAGCCCTACATGACCATATTCCATCAAAATGAATTTCAAGATGATGCTAAACCTACTTGCCCATTAAAAATATACTTAAAAAATGGCAAATACTTGCAAAGTGTTGCCTTAAGATGATAGCGCTTGCAATATTACAACAGCAACAGTGACCATAGCAGAACCTTCCATTCTTCCATCCAGCACTGCAGAACCTTAGGAAGGATGAAATAGCTTTCCATGTTTCCAGCATATTCCTCACTAATGCTTTCAAAACGTTCCCACTCAGAAGCACACATAGACATAATTCCAGAGCCCTGTCACTGCAGGTGTTCTACCTCACACACATTAGTGTAAAACTGCTGTACTTTTTTTCCACAACTCACTCCCCTGAAAGACCTCTGCTTATCAAGTCAAATTTACTTTAGCGTATGCATTTGGCAGGGAGAGAAATTATCCACTAACTAAGCAAACGAAGATGTAAATGTCAAGATGATGTTCAATCAGCGAATTTGCTGACATCAACGGAAGCCTGCTGGCTTTTCCATCATGAAAAATGGCTTGGAAATAAACAGTTAAAAGTGCATGGCAATGTCAGGGTGGCACATAGGCCTCTTGTGTATGTGAGCCGTGCCATCATTGGCATGCCAGGAGAAGTTGGCATTTCGCTGGTGATGGGGTGTGAGAGGGTCACGGATATACATGACAGAGATTCTGTGCCTATATTTTCTTCTGGCTTCTCCTGATTTAGATCTGCACTGACACACACGCACAAGCATTTACACATACATATATACACACACCCTCTGCTCTGTGTGTGTGTGTGTGTGTGTGTGTGTGTGTGTGTGTGTGTGTGTGTGTGTGTGTGTGTGTTTGTGAGTGTGTGTGTGAGAGCTCCCTGCCCTTTTCAAAGCACTTCACATTCCTCTGTAGCCTCAAATATCCATAGCGCTTTATAAATACATCAGTAAATGTTTGTAAGGTATTAATAATGTCTGCCTATAAATGTCCATAGCTATAGACATAAAACACAAAAAAGGTTTGAAAGCAACACAATGTATTAAAATAGATGATTCTCGCCATCAACATGAGAAAATGTTTTAAGCTGTATTGATACTTCAGTATCAGCCACAGAACGTTTCTATGTGTGCACCGATATACATTCATAAACAAACATGAAGGCTTATATGAAGTATATAACTACTTTATAAACCATTCCGAATGCACTTACTGTGCATTATGAATACCTGGTTGCAGTGTTACCACCTTTTCACCTTGGCGAGTATGTGATCATGTCCAATAAATCAGTAAACCCTGTGAACCCCAGCAGGCAGGCAGTGGGGCCGCCCTGAGGTATGAGGCGGCCGCTGGCTATTGACAAGATGGTGGTAGGGGGATAGGGCTTTTCAGATGTCCCCTTTGAGAACTACTGCTGCTGTAAAACACACCTTAGACAGAACACCCATCACCCCCACCCCCACCCCTACACACACACACACACGCGAGCGCACACACACACACACACACACACACACACACACACACACACACACACACACACATACACAGTCAGAACGGGTCATTACAGGGGATTATTCTTCCTCCACCCCAGAGACAGTCCTGCACAGGACATGACCTTGGCTTGGCTGCCTTTTATTGTTTTGCTTCCCCCCCCCTATCCCTGGCTGGAGGTCAGTGTACACCACCCTACATCCCCCACTGAAAAACCTCCACCATCCCAATCCACCCCCCTCCGCCATCCCTGTCACATCGCTGACCACTGTACCCCACTAACTTAAGCCATCATAGGGTCACAGAGAAAATGGATGTCCCTAGCAGCTGGGGCTGTCACCTTACTATTTAAAGGAGAGCGAACGGCTGGATAAATCCTTTCCGGTAGGGTTCAGAGCCAGGCAGAAAAATAAAACACAACTTTAGAAGATAGCCGCGGTTTAAGGCTGCATTAAAAACCCATACAGTATTAGGAGGCAGAGTGGACAAGAAGTAAAGCTAGGGGTTTGAGTTAAAAATGATCTGGTCAGCGTCGCCATGGAGTTTGTGGGAAAGTCACTCGGATGCACACGTGGCATGTCAACGGGGAGAGACAGTGGAGGGAGAGAGGGAAGGGGAGAAGCTCTTTTCAAGTGTCACTGCCAGAGACAACACACAAAGCCTCTTCTATTCTGCCCACCTCTCTGTCTCTCATTCTTTTCACTTCTGTCTCTTTTTACTGCTTCCTGCTATTTTTATTCCGTCTTGTCTGTCTTTTGATGGTTCGTACTCATCTTTCCTTCATCTAATTTTCTCCTCTATTTAATACATTGTCTCCCTCTCTCTCCTGCCCTCCTGGCCTATCCTCCCTTTGTTCTTCCTTCTCTTCCACTGCGTACACATACATTCTTCTACCTCCACACCCTCCCTCTTTCCTCTCTCCCATCTTCCTTTCTATGTCAATCATTCTCTTCAACTTCTCTTCATTCACCCTCATCCTCTTCTCTTCCCCCATTTCTCTCTCTGTGTCTCTCCTCCTCCTCCTCTCCTCTCGTCCCCTGCCCTTCCTCCCTCTCCTCTGCACTGGGTTGTGGTCTGGAGGGGTGACTGCTGCTGATCGGAACCAGCAGGTGTCACATGCTGCACAGGAGCCGTGCCTCTGCGCTTGGCGCGCGGTGCGGCTAAAAATAAGCCACCCTGACAGCAGGCCTTGTGGCTGGTGCGTGACAGAGGGGAGGGGGGAGGCCAGCTTTGACCACCCCTGCCCCCACCACTCCCCAAACAACACGGGCCAGCCAGAAAAGTACAACCCCCCACCCCCCGTCCCCCCTTGTTCTGCCTGAGAACACGTCTGGACTAGACACTCTGGGTCCGCGGGTCTTCCACTCTCACTTTCTCTTCACCCATCTGTCCCCTCCTCCTTCTGCAGTCTGTGTCTCAGTAGGCCTATCCTCCCTCTCATTTTTTTATTCTTCGTCTCGTTCCTTTACCATTCTCTCTTCATCATACCATATTTCTCCAGCTTCTTTCGCTCACCCTCACTCAATTCACGTGTATCTTCCTCCTCTCACTCTCTATTCCCCCTGTCTCTCTCTCTCTCTCTCTCTCTCTCTCTCCCTCTCTCTCAACTACATGACGCTACTCTCAGAGTGCCAGTTCAATCTCACAAGCTATGATTACACTGACGGCACAAAGGCTAAGACTATCACTGCAGTGACAGCGACCAATACATCAACCTGGATGCCGAGTGAAAGGGGAAGAAGTCGGCTGTGTCAGTGTTTTTTTTCTTCTGCAAAGAAAGACAACCAGAGACAACCCCCCCCCCCCCCAGCCCACCATACCCCACCGGCCCTCTCTATTGGAACTGCAAAGGGCGCAATCAGTGAGCCAATCCCAGGCAAGATGATGCCATTCGTCCCTGTGTCCTCCTTCCGCCTCCTCCCGAAAAAAACACGATGGAGGTGTTCTGTGGAGACCAGCATGAAGGGGATGAGGGAAAGGAGGTGGCAGATGTCTAGAGAGATATGTTATGCCACAAGACCTACAACCACTGTCGCCAATCACAGTGACTCGCTCGAGTTCCTGTCACCCACACTGAAGGAGCCATCAAAGACCATGTCAAAGGTCGACACCTCCACTTAGCTCTTCTCCTTTCTTCCTCTTTTTCACGTTGTGACCTTTCGCTTTCTACCTTTCTTTCTCTCCTATTCAAGCTCTACTTCTTCCTTATTTCTCAATGATCTCTGTCTCAACCTGTCTCTCTCCTTTCTGATATATTCCATTTACTGTTATTTTCCTGAAATGCATATCCACACATTTTCAGCTTGCAGAGTGAAGGGTCATTTTGTTTGTATCTGAATGTTGGGTAGTACGTTTTCATGAAAGTTAGAGAGAAATTTGAACAGAACGTGCAGGTTTGTTAGCCGCAAGGATATCTGCTGATTTTACAGAGGAATGGAGATGAAGGGTAGGGAGCACAAGAGAAAGGGAGACAGTAAGAGAGAGAAGAGATTACGACGGTGTTCAAAGAGGTAGAAGAGGAGTGGGTAAAGGTCTGAGCCTGAACCGTGCCTCGTCTTTAACCAAAAATAGATAAACACACAGGGCTTCCTAGCCCGCCGAGCACCATGGCGATCAGATGGATGCTGCAGTATCTCTGCGCCGTCTCCGAGGAGCCCTGGGAGCGGCGAATCAAAGAAGCCGGCAGGGATGGATGCTGGTAGAAGAGGGAAAAAATCAAACGCACTCAAAGCAAGCGGGTGGATGAGACTTCGCTGTTTGCGCGGCCTAACTCTGAACATCAGCCTCCCCTCACATGCACAACACACACACACACACACACACACACACACACACACACACACACACACACACACACACACACACACACACACACACACACACACACACACACACACACACACACACACACACACACACACACACTTCAAACTGCAGGCGTTTGAAGTAAATGTCTGTAACACCAGTGCTGTCTGCAAGACCCCAGCCCCACTTATCCTGGGAATTTGAGCAACAGTTTTTATTTATCTGCACAAACTCTCTCTCTCTTTCTCTATCTCTCTTTCTCTCTCTCTCTCTCTCACACACACACGCACACACATACACACTTTGCACCCACCTAAACTCACAGATTTGCCTGTTGAGAGAAAGACTACTTGCAGAAATCACACCAACACAGAAACGACACACAGTCACACATACAAAAGTGACTCCATTTGTACTGAATGGTGAGAATAAGCCGAAAATGTCACCGGATAACAGAAAGTTACAGTGATGAGAGGGAAGGGAAAGCTCGCCAAAAATGCCACAAAACAAACGAACGAAAGAAAGAAGGGAGGGAGACAAAGAGAGAGAGTAATCAGGAAGAGGAGAGAATGACGTCCTTATGAGCAGCGCCAGGAAATCCTCCCGTTACCTCCTGCCCACTGCCGGCCGCATCCACCATCTGACGCCACATTGTCCTCTGCCCCCTCTGAAACTATGGCAACCAAAGACGGAGCCTGGGCATGGCATGGGAAGGGATAGAAGAAAGGATTGTGAAGAACCTTTGTGAAGAACCTTTGTGAAGAACGGAACCACTAGCAGGTATGGGCACAATGCTGGCATCCATTAGCAAAGGTAACCTGACCGCAGCCGCTGGGACCAAGCAGTGCTTTGCAGTTCTGAGAGAGGGAGCCATTTTGTTATTTGTTGTTTTCCCCTGCCCCTCAGGAGGAGAGCTATTCAGTGCTGCTGGGAGTGATGGCGGTGCGATGGCTCCCCTTGATACAGAAGGAGTAGAGAGACACAAGTAGATACCACAGAGGTTCCGAGAATATGGAGACAGAGTGGAAAAATGACAACGAAACAAACAAACAACTTCAAGGAGAACAACATCGAGGAGAGTCCGCATTGGTGGAGCAGCATCTCAGCAGATGAGCTGAACTGGCTTCCCGGACACCTACTTTCCTCCAAAGGCCTTTGTTTGGGATTCACAGCGGGACTCAAAGGAAGCAGAGCTGCAGGTGGTATGATGGAGGCGAGGTAGAGAGGAACACACACATTAAAAAAAAAAACACTTCATGTGACCCATGTGCCCCATAAAGCTGCCAGAACTACAAGGAAGTAGTAAAGAGGTTTAATGATGGAACATTTAGGGTCCTTTTCACCACCCACCCCTCCAGAAATTGAGCTCATTTGCTCTGCAGTGATTCAGTCTTGTATGGCACCAGTATGGAACCAAAGTCCTCTTAGCATCCATGCTGTGAATCAGTAGGGTCTAGAATAGCCCAGTATAAGCCCCAGGGCGTTAGGAAAAGCAGGGTGCTTAAAACATCACTCATCACAAACATTCCCAGCTAATCTTGGGAATGGGTGAGAAGTACTTTTTTATGGTTCCGCCTTCCAGGTCTTCCCCATCAGAGAGCTAGTGAGGTACACTAAGACCCACAGGCAAAGGCCAAGGTAGGCATAATGATTCCCAGTCATCACTACAGGCACTTTTCCACTGCAGGAACTCACATGCTATTTTAGGGGGGGCTGCCCACCTTAAGGCGGTTTTCCACTGCAGGAACCGCCCCTGTAGGACCTCTTTCAGAGCCATTTTCAGGGCAAAGTATGTACAGACTCTGGGTCAGGTCCTTCTGTGTGGCCCTGAAACTGCTGGGTGGTGCTTGCAGTGATGGTAGACTCTTATTGGTTAAACTGAAACTGCTGGGTGGTGCTTGCAGTGATAGTAGACTCTTATTGGTTAAACTGAAACTGCTGGGTGGTGCTTGCAGTGATGGTAGAGTCTTAAACATGACATGAGTGGAAGACAACAACAAGCGCCATTTTTAAAACCAGATTTATCTGGGGTTCCACAGTGAATACAGCAAAAAATATATAGTATAGCTTATATAGTTATATCATGTTGAGGTTACAGTCACTGAATTAACACAATCAAAATGTCAGCTTAAATATAGGCGTTAATTAATCATAGTGGTGCTGGTATATTCACTTATCGAGCTGCTTACAGCTGCCATGAAGCCATTGAATCGATTGTTAGGAACTCTATAGCAAATTCAACTGTTGACTGGACATTAAGGTAATCCTAACGTTATCTAGAAAATCTCTGGTTTTAAAAGTCTAGTGTTGCCACCGGAGAAACATATCTTTATTTTGTTGTGCTATGAATTGATGTTACGATCAAAGGGAAAAACAAAAAGGCTACTGTTGTTGGTCCGTAGTTCCTGAACCACAATGGAACCAGAGAGGCTAAAAAGGGCAGATTAGGAGGCCGCTTGGGAAGAGTTCCTGCAGGGGAAGAGCACCTCGTTACAGCACCCCCTGCTTGAGCCTTTCACAGGGACAATGACCAGAGCCTGAACTCATGAAAACAATAACTGATTGGATAACTGCTCGCAGCTATGGGAGGCTTCGCGTCTGTGGCTGTTCCACTGACTTTATTTCCAGATCATTCCACAAATCAGCCATATCATCGCATTTGGAGTGCATTTTATAACAGCCCCTGATAGCTACAAAAGCCTTGTGTCATAATGGCAGGGTGTGTTTCTGATTTTTTTTTGTGTGTGTTTGTGTGCGTGTGTGTTTGTGCATGTGCGTGCGTGTGCATGCGCTTGTGTGTGTGTGTGTGTGTGTGTGTGTGTGTGTGGCCTGCATTAAATGTCTGCCGTTACCACGGGCTGTTCTCCACACTCCCTCTCTCCCACTCATTGTTCGCCAATAAATTCTCCGGCCCAGTATAAAAGCTCAGAGGCATGAAATTAAACACAAGCTGTTGCGGGTTTGAGCGGGTGCCAGGCTGAGTTTGCCGATGATCTAAAAGGCTTGTCCAGGGTAGCGTGCAGCTTCCTCAGTCACTCGCAAGCACACCATCACCATCCCCCCTTCTGAACTGAAACGCAACAGGGTGTGCAGTATGTAGTTGCCCCTTCCAAAAATGAACAGCAAGGTCCTCGCTCACACACACACACGCACACACACACACACACACACACACATACACACATACACAGAGTCAGAGAGGTGCGCGTACACACATGCATACACACATTCAAGGACACACATTTAAATACACACGTACGTCACTCTCTCTCTCACACACACACTCAGACACACACACACCCATAAAGCATGTCAGGAGGGTCCCAAACTATGATTAGAGGGCTTAGGGAAGGAATCTGTGCCCCAGGGATGGACTACGTGGCACAGTTTTATCACAGTGCAGATAGAGGGTAGTGGGGAGGGGGCGAGACAGAAAAGAGAGAGGGTACGAGAGAGGGAAAGAGAGAAAGACAAATGTGTTTCAAAGAGAAGCAAAGAGAAGAGCAGAGAAAGTTCTGGATGAACTGAGAGCAGCAGAGAGAGAGAGTGACAGAGGGAGAGATAGTAAACTGGGAAAGAGAGATCAAAAGAAATGGAGAGAGTGTAAGAGAGTGAGAGAGAGAGAGTGGAGGGAGGAGTGAGATATGCCTCTTGGGTTAAATCCAGACCAGACTTTACTGCAAGTGCCGCACACTGCCCCCTAAGTAGTTTATCTCCTTCTCCCTCTCTCTTCTCTTTCTCTCTTCCTGCCACAGCCTCTCTCACAAACACACATTCTCTCTGTCTTTCTCACTTACAATCTTTGTTTCTTGCACTGACTAGCCCCCCCCACACACACACACACACACACACACACAGTTGTGGTTATCAGTGCTCATCACTTACTCTATCTCTCTTAATCAAATCAATCACGTACAAAGACACTTGGTTTAACCTCTAACTTTACGTAGAACACACACAAACTACTCGATTGTCACGAACCCAATCCCCCACAACAAGCACAAATGCGCACACACACACACACGCACACACACACACGCGCATGCGCACACACACACGCACACACACAGCAGGAGCACGCGCCTGTCTTCTCACACGCCATATCCACACCAAAAACTCAAGCTCTGCTCTGAGCTAACAGATTGAAACAAACACACACACACACACACACACACACACACACACACACACACACACACACACACAGAGACACACACACACAAACACACACACACACACACACAAACACACACACACACACACACACACACACACACACACACACTCTCTTGTTACATTGTATCCATGATACAAATGCCACCAGTCTCTCCCCACTTACGGACACAGACAAACACAGACACACACACACCCTCTCCACTTACATTGTAACCGCAAAGCTAACAGTACAGCTCTGACAAACGACAGATGCTGTATGGCAGGATATTTCCATCACTGGCTGTTTATTCATTTGGCGTGGAATTACAGCATCCCTCCAAGATGCAACCAGATGGATAAACAGCGATGCCACCACTCAAACCATTTCACTTCCAAAGTCACTCGACTGGATGACGTCAATCACTGTACTGTAGATGATATAGGCAATGGGTTACATTCAGCTCTTTCCAACGCGAAGATGAGGAATGTTACACTAGGTCATGTCAGCAAACACTTGTTCAAATATTTGTGTCTGTGTGTCTGTGTGTGTGTGTGTGTGCGTGTGCGTGTGTGTGTTTGTGTGTGTGTGTGTGTGTGTGTGTGTGTGTGTGTGTGTATGTGTGTGTGTGTGTGTGTGTGTGTGTGTGTGTGTGTGTGCATGTGTGATCAAAGTATCTTGCACATGTGTGAGTCCACATGCACTCACTGGCACACCTGCAGCTATCTCAAAGTAAAAGATATACCAACACACAACAAAGAGAAAGCACTTCGGGTGAGGTGATAAGGCTATCACTGCCTGCAGCGTCTGATTATGTGGCCCCAAAGGAGAGAGAGTCAGAGAGGTATGTGACTGTTGTGTGCATATCCATCTCCTTGATGTTCCAGTCATCTTTTACCTCCAACCCACCCCACCCCCGCCTCCATCCACCTCCACCCAAACTCTCTAACATTGTTCTCAAACTTACATCATCTTGAAATGGAGTGCAGTTGTACTCTTATTGTTCAGAAAATGCTTGGGCTCTCCGACAGTATGGTTGCTCAGTCTCCAAATAAGAGTGGCACTCTCAAGCAACAACATTCTTCTCCCTTTCCCTCTATAGCTCCGTCTCAGTCCAGGCCACACTCAAGCAGGCGACAGGACCTGACACAACCCCAGAAGAGGCCCCTTCCCTTCCCTTCCCTTCCCTTCTGCCTGACTAACTGCCTCTCTCGGCCTAGCAGGCTGGCTAGCTGGCTGGCTGGCTCTTCTCCATTGCCATCATCGTCGTCGCCGTCATCATCATCATTATTATCATTATGACTGTGCCCCAGTTCCGCGTGCAAGGACTCTTAACCTCCACCGCCGCTCACCTCTGGAGTGCGAGTCGAAGGGGTAATAATTCCTGGCGCGGGCCGAGAATGGAAACGAACCCAATTAAAGCGGGAGCGAGGACGAGCGGTCGTCCCCCACCATGGCTGCTGGGGCCACCTCGTTTAGTGACACTGAAGTGGTAAGCAGTGGAGCTAATGTTAAGTGTTTGGGGAACTCATATTACTAATATAATTCATATGAAGTGGTCATATCGGATGAATTACTTCAAACTAATGATATGTCTTTGAAATTGTCATATTTTATTATCTAACTATATATCGGAATCACTGAGGGTTGGCACTACTGGAATCAGTTGTAAGATAGGTTTTTTGTAGGTTTTTTTTTTGTCATTTTATTTACAGTTATAATACTTATTTGAATGTAGATTTAATCAATATAGCTCCAAAATGACCCTCTCCATCTCTCTATTTGATGATTGCCAAACAAACACAAGGAATTTTGAATATTCATTTGATTAGAATGTAATTAGTAATTTTTCTAAGAAACCGGCAGATTTTGTTCAGCTTCCAACCAATGTATAGGAACTTAAGGAGTAGTATCGTGCTGGCATGACTTCAGAAATACTCCATATGTCTACAAAAAATACATTTTACAGAAAACTTCCAATTTAATTCAGCTTTAAAATCATAAAAGATATAGTTAAGCCTTTAGATTCTTTTTTTTCATGGATTAATACGCACAGTAAGGTTCCTTATTAAAACACCTTAAGATTTTTGCTGAATCATCAGCTAAAAGTACACACTTTATTAAAACAACAGTGCTCAGGGAGCACGGCTATTCATAAGAATGTCTCCATTTAAAACCACCAAAGAAGAGGCCGCCATGAGAGAGAAATTAGACACATTTCAGCAGTCCGTCTGCTTAATGAAAGTGACCTCAGCTTGGATCTCAGCCGAGGTCCTGGTAAAATGTGAGAGTGGGAGAGAGCAGGGCCGTTCTCTTGTTCCGGATGACATCCCAATCCTACGCTCAGCGCCAGCCTTCACCAGGCCCAGAGATACTGAGCACACTGGATCAAAGTATCTTGTCTTCTGCTAAATATAAGCTTCTAAATATATTTCAGAAGCTCTGTTCATTGAAGTCCCCATTTGTACGATAATAGACGTGCTGAATTGTTCCCTAAATTAAAAGAGGGGGGGGTAGTGGGGGGGGGGGGTAGTACAGTTGTTTTTTCCATAAACACAATCTCGGTTGCCAGGGGTTTAAGTGTCCTGCAACGAGGACCAGTGGAGGGCATTGTCATAGCGATAGTAAAATGACCCATATTCTTCTGTCGTCCAGTAACACTCATGCAATCTTGCTGCCTTCCACGCGACTGCCACATCGCAGCGCAAGGTCAAACTACGAGGACGAAAACAGCTCCCTCTTCGATTCAGCTCGCACACTTTTCTGTGTTGTTTTCCTTCTTCTACATTGTGAAAAAGTGCAAACAGCACTGTAGACATTACTTTCAAGAAAAAAGAGAGCGAGGGAGGGGAGAGAAAAAAAGGATCTCGACGCCTCAGTGAATACGATGTTCCCGAATCAGAGCAAGATCAGAAAGATCTGGAAATTTCTTCAGCACTCATACCATAATAGGCAATAACGAGGGCGAGCTCACTCCGAAAAAAGAGGGCAAGAGAGATGAGGGGAAATATACTCCAACTAATCTGCTTAAGTTTTCCTGTCACCACACAGAAAAAGGACCTAGCAGGCCCTCTCATGCCCCCTCTCTGGTTTTCCACTGCAAAACACAAAAGATGCTGTTAACAAGGAGAAAAGGGAGAGCAGGCGTTCGATCAGGCACTCCCCTTGTTTTCTCTGAAGTCTGTTCAATACCTATCAGAGGCTATAAACACACAAAACTGCCTTTCCCCAAAGACACATGCTTTATGGGGTGTTGAAGTTTTAAAATCCCATCATTAAACAGAGAAATAAATCCTGCTCTCAAGACAATGGAAACCCCCCCTCCAGACAAAAACCCATCCATTTTGGGTTATGTTACATCTTTGGGAGAGTGTTGTGAATAACTGCAGCCTGGGCAAACATTGCCTGTAATTTGAGCAGGCAGACAGAAGACAATAGTCGGTGTGGATTCCAACTTGGAAGGTGTTTGTGTGGTACGATTGTTTGTGTTGTCATGGGACAATGGGTAACTCATGAGAAGACAAGAGCTCAGATGAGAGAGCTTTGCAGCTCTTATAATCGATGCCATCCATGTATTATGCTCTAATCCATAGCGACTCGAACTGACCACGGATACCGAGAGAAGCAAAGCCTCTGCAGAGCACTTGCCAAAGCAAGCTGATCCTCTCTCTCTCTCTCTCCCAACCCCCCAACACACACACACACACACACACACACACACACACACACAGCCCTCGACACTGACCCTCATTTCTCAAATGCTATTCAATACGAATTAGCGCATAAAAATCTCATTGCTTTTAATAATTCACTTCCCAGTATTGACTCCTGTTCCATTGTGCTGGTTCGCAGTTCATTAAAAACCAGCCGGGTTTGAAATTGGTCAATATCCCTAACAAATGCCCTCACTGCCATTTCAGCAACTTCCTGAGGGCCTGTTCCCTGCATGCACGGTTCAGGCGTTGGGGGGGGGGGGGGGCTCCGAACCTCCCTATTCATTATCCCGAGAAATGTGTGAGTGGCTAGCGTGAGTGGCCGATAGCAATGTTCAGGAACAATTTGCGCTGTAAATACCGCCTTTCATCTCTCGCACCTTCAAGAGACATTATTTCTTCACCAAACTTTTCACTTTTGCCCCGAAATGCCGGCCTGATAGGAGTAGCACAGATGGGAAAGTGTGCAATTTAGAAACTTTGTCTTTTCTTTTTTTCTCTTGTTTTGAAGTGAGAGAGCAGGTAAGGCTCTCCGTGGAGATGAATCATGAGAGTGGGCAGTTGCCTCTCAAGCTGTTATTCAGATGCTCAAGACGCATTAAGCACACACACACACACCAGCTTGGGTCACGGTGTTCCCTTAGGTAAAAAAAAATACAGGCATGCCTCTGACACCAAACAATGACTCAGCATGGTCCATTACAGTTAGCATAAGTAGCCTTTGCTCTGCTGAATCCTTGCAAATAAGACTGCATGTCATTTAGTACCATATCTCTGGAAAAGGTTACAAACTGATAAACTGGCCAAGCTACAGAAATCACAGAGAAAAATCATCAGGCAGACACCTTTGAGAGAGACCTGGTCGCTTTTGCTTACGTTCATTCGGGTCTTCCTAGGGATGCTCTTGTAAATGGGACAGTGACGAAGGATTGCTGTCAAGGCAACTGGGTTGTGGAAGGAGGGAATACAAACAGCGAGGAGAGAGAGAGAGAGAGAAACTGGCCAAATAGCTCTCACTGGTCCAGTTCCCATTTCACTGACTATATCTAGAAAACACAGAGGCTAACTGGGGTGGGAATTACAGTGTACCGATAACCGTTATCCCCAGCATTAGTCATTAGCACAGTCTGATGATTCCTCCGGTCCAATTTGAAAGTGTTAATCTACAAGGAATCACATATGATTTCCTACATCTGCTGTCACTGCTGTGAAACAAAAAATGAATGCAAATGTTCTTGAAGTACCACATGAAAGGGATGTTAGCGTTTATGTGTCACAATGAAAGCATACTTGTGACATTCATACACTTCAGCACAGTATGATATAGGTATCAGATTTCATTATTATGTTATCGAAATTTTCCTCTGATCTCTGAAGTTCTAGGACTGCATCTGATAGCCTACTAGTGCATTCACTAGCATTTTGTTGCCGTCTTTGGATCTTCAAGCCTAAAACCAATTTGGTCCTATTACCTAATAGGCTCCTGTGCTGGCACTGAGGCCACATGTAAACTAGGCTACTTCACAAACACAGCTAAACAAATTAAAGGGAAATGTTGGGATTTTTCAAGAGATCTTTTTGGATCCAAGTTTTTACTACGGATAATTAACAAAATCCTTCCAGTATTGAGTTAGAACACTAAAACCGGCAACCGCAGAACAGCTATACAATGGAATCCTATGAAGGAAGCCAGGATATCAAAGTGAACCGTTTGTTTTCACCACTGAAAGGCTCATAAGTGTTATTATAAGGGTCTGGCAACATGGAAATGATCCCTACAGAGAAACACCTGCATCTGTTGATGTAATAAGTGTAAACAAACTGTAGAAAATTACAGTTAGCACTTTACCTCCGCTCTCGGAGGTAGCACCCCATTCACTGCCTGTAGGTGATTATCGAAGGAAGGCGCTCTCCTTTGAGAGCCCACTCCAGCACCACACGGTAGGCCAATCGACTCAAACGTTAATTGTCCCTAGTAAAAAATTGGACCCAAAGAAAAATCTAAAAAGAGGGTCCAGGATGAAAAATCGAGCACCTTTTTATCCTTAGCCAGAGCCAGGAGAAGGTTTCAGTGCTTGGAAGACATCCTGCCTTGTTCCAGTACCTAAGAAGTCTTCTCCATCTGCCGTCAATGACCATAGACTGGTTGCCCTAACCTCACACATCATGAAAATCCTGGAGAGACTGATCTTGGCCCATCTCAGACCTCAGGTGAGCACCTACTGTCCCAAAGTTGAAGACGCCATCATCTACCTGCTTTAGCGAGGCCACTCTCACCTGGACAAACCAGACAGCACTATAAGGATCACGTTCTTTGATTTCAGCACAGGAGCACTGCAGGGGACTGTACTCTCACCTTTCCTTTTCACCCTATATACCTCAGACTTCCAATACAACTCAGAGTCCCGTCATCTGCAGACATTTTCAGATGGCTCTGCAGTTGTGGGATGTGTCAGTGGTGGACAGGAGACTGAGTACAGGGAACTGGTAGACCGTGTTGTTACAAAGAAGATGGTTGTGGATTTTAGGAGGACCAGGACAAAGCTATACACTTTTTCCATCCTGAGGGAAGATGTGGAGGAGGTGAAGGGGCTAAAGATGCCTAGGTGTTCACCTGGACAACAGACTGGACTGGAAATGTAACACTCAGGCTGTCAGGAAAGGACAGAGCAGACTACTTTAGAAGAAGCTTAGGTCATTCAATGTGTGCAGCAATACGTTGCATAAATTCTACTGCTGTGGTAAGTGCAATTTTCTTTGCAGCCATCTGTTGGGACAGCAGCATCAGAGCCAGCGACTCTTAGAAACTGAACAAACTGATAAAGAAGGCTGGCTCTGTGCTGGGGACTGCACTGGAGCCCCTGAAGTTGACAGTGGAGAGAAGGATGTTGCACAAGTTTGTTCAACATAATGGACAACCCTACACAACCTACACAAGTTACTGGTCAGACAACAGAGTATCTCTAGTTTCTTCAGTATCTTTAGGCTCCATAAGGACCATTACAGGAGGTAATTCCTGCCCACCCAAACAGCCATCTACAATGACTCCTCCTCTGAGTGGCAATGCACAATGCACATCTTACAATTAATTTGCACATTAATAGCAATATCTTGCCTTACAGTTGAATTCTAATTTATTCTATGTATTTTATCTAGTATAGTAGCAGTTGTTTATATATAAATGCTTTCAATTGATTAAAAAAATAAACTAATTAATCACACAATTCGCTGCATAATTAGCTTTTTTTGTTCTCAAGACCAAAGCTTGTGATAATGGATATTTATAATGTAAAATCACAGGCTGTGCAGCCCGTTGGGTTAGTTTTAAGTTGAAGTGCTCAATAAACTTGTAAGCTTGTGAATTCAACTAAGCATTGGATGTGATTGTACATAGGATGCCCCCAGATATTTTAACCAATATAACCACTTGTATATATATTTTTGTAATTCTGTGCTCTGTCATTGTACCTCATTGCGTTTGTTTTTGTAACTTATGTGTGTTTTTTGTAATTTATGTGAATTGCTGCTGCAGTACTGACATCTCCCTTTGGGGATAAATAAAGTATTCTATCGATCTATCTATCCATTTGTCTATCTATCTATCTGTCTATCTCTATTACTAAGGAAGAGTATTTTATATTAAGCTCTGTACCTGTGGTTGGATTAGACTGAGGCTACTCATCAAACACAGAGTGGTATCAGAGTGAGCGTGACATTGAATAGGAATCTGCAAGCTGAAATGGGTAAAAGGGAAACAGACAGCGAGGAGGATGAGGTCCAGGGATGCTCCTGTTTTTCTGCAGCTACCAGAGCCAAATCTGAAGGCCATTCCGATGCAAAACGATTACAGCATTTTCATGCAGCCCATTCCTACGCCAAGCCCCCAGGTGGGTCAAACCTGCATCAGATACTGTTTAAAATTCCTCACCATAGCAATCTCCTCCCCCGTAAACCACCCCCATAACCTACACATCAATCCTACCCCCCCCAGCACGCACGCACGCACACACACACACACACACACACACACACACACACACACACGCACACACACACACACACACACACACTCTCTCACACACACACACACACACACACACACACACACACACACACACACACACACACACACACACACACACACACACACACACACTCTCACACACACACACACACACACACACACACACACACACACACACACACAAACACTCATAGAGACTGGCGGGGAGGCTGAGATATCTGCGCTGTAGCCGGCTCCCATCGCCTCGGCTGCTCAGGCAGATACCTGATGTGTACACCGGGACGCTCCACCTGCCTGTGGCAGCCGATAGGCTGCGTGCCCCCGAACTGTCTGGCTCGCACGGTTGCTCGTTTCATCACCCGCCGCGGCCAGAGAAGAACGAGCTCACACTATTAGCTCTATACACAATATGCCAGGTGAGCAATTAAAGGGACAGTGGCATGGGGGGGAAGGAGGAGAGGTGTGTGTGAGGGGCGGGGGGTTGCAGCGAGGTTGACATTTTCACACAGCTGTCTGGGAAACACAGGCCCGCTCTATGCGAGACGGGTTCTGGGCTCCAGCTCACAGGGTGAATGGACATCTTTGTTGCCGCTGTCGCCCTCTGAACGGCCAGTAAAACAGAGAGAGTGCCTCAAGCCTCTGATGTCTCTGCAAGGGGTGTGTTTTGGTAGAGTGGTAGAGGTGAGAGACCTAAGGTGAACTTGCCATAAAAAAAGTGTCTCTGTTACCTAAAATACCGCCATGTTTGAAAGCTTAGGGTAACCAGAGACCCCTGCAATTCTATCAGTGTCTGAGGGAATTTTAGCACTTAATCCTAAATGATAAAGCAAAAATGGGGAGGCTCAGTAGGTACAACACTAATCAGTTTGTTTCTCCAAAGAGGATACTTCCTCATTACTGCAGCATGTTGTCTCTAGATTGAGCTATGATTAAAGGATTACAGTACCACTCCAAGACATTTCTGGATGCAGAGTGCTCTGGTCATGGTTTGGAGGAGGTGATTTGTCATTAGTCAGAATTGCTTTGCAGTAGAATAACTCTGTAAGATTATTAAGGGAATGGACAGATACAAAAGAAGGGTTGGTGTCTCATAGAAGACACATTACAGGCATGTCACGACAGTGTTACTTTGTGTCCATAAATATGGCCACTCCATCACCATAAGGTACACTAAAAGTCACATAATTACTTTTATGAAACTAACGTGTTAACCAATCAAGAGTGAGTAAACCAAGGAAAATAGATTAACTGACCAACCAAACCAGGTTATCAGTCTTTGTTATAATTCTCCCATGATACTCCAAAAATCATCAACCTTCTATAAACTGATCCTGACTCCAAACCACACCTGTACTAGCGAGTCAGAGTTGTCCAAAATACATTCACAGACCAATCATAAATCTAACCTTCTCACCCATCCATCAACCCACTGGAGCATATCTCTAGGGTGCTGGTGTGGTGCCTTTGTCCTGACCCTACAGTGAGACGGGCTCACTGTTTAGAGGACATGGAGTGAAGGCAGGCCAGTGGTGTAATCCGGGTGTAATGACCCCTGACAGCACCCCACACACACACACACACACTCAAACACACACACACATACACACACACATACACACACACACACACACACACACACACACACACACACACACACACACACACACACTCAAACACACACACACACACACACACACACACACACACACACACACACACACACACACACACCCCTGTTGCACTCTTCCACCTCCCTGTGCTAGGCCTGCGTAGCGTAGTGCTGCCACCAGCAAAAGTGCGAACACGAGTCACTGACCAAACTCAATTACCACTGGCATTCATCTCAACCCCTGCACCCCTCTGCCTCGCCTCGCGTGGTCCCAAACCCGGCCCGCCCCGCCCGTCGGGGGCATAAATCCCCAGTGCCCAGGTCAATAATCCCCTGCTGAGGTCTTCCAAGGGCCCCTTGCTTTGTTACTGGGCTCCAGGCCGGACGGAGGAGAGAGGAGCAGAGAGGAGAGAGGGGGGAGAGCCAAGCGGGGAGGCCAGGGGCCGGCAGCCATCCGTCTTCTTAATGGCCCAGTCACATTTCATAATGGGATTTAATTCTGCAATGTGCTGCGTTGAGGGAAAATAAATGCTTTATGACTGCTCATGTTGGAGACGACACACAAAAGGAGTGAGGTTAGGAGAGGGAGGGGAAGGGGGGGCTTGGGAGGGATAGGGGTTACTGAGGGTACATTCAGGAAGTTTTGTAGTTTTGTTGCAACCCCCCCATCCTCCTGGCAAATCCACCTGAGCACACACACACACACACACATACGCACACACACTCTCTCCCTTTGTCTTACTCACACACATGCACAAACACTCTCGATCTCCTTCTTTTTACACAGACAAACACTCTGACTTACACACACACACACACACACACACACACACACACTCTCTCTCTCCCTCTCTCTCACGCATGCAATAACATTTTGATGGGGTCACACTTTACTTGGCAGGCAGCTCGAGCGAGAGTAATGATGGCTTTGGCAGTCAGGGGAGAAAAAAATCAAAACAACAGTGAGCGGATATCCATGACATTCAATGCCATCGCGCCAGGCAGCCGACAAACAGTGCAAATATCAAAATATGAAAAAGTACACAAGCCACTTGTTTGTTGTCCTGATATGGACCCTACCACGCCAAGCTATGGGTGGATGGCTGGCTGCGTTGAGGGCCAGTGGAGCTGCTGATCAGGCCTGGCAGCCACAACAGTGGAGGTCTCCACACTCACTCACCCCCTCCACCCAGACCCCCACCCGCCAACCCAAACACCTGTGTAAACTGACGTGCACCTCTGGCTCCAGCCTGCAGAGTTCCAGCCAACGGCGTTCACCCCTGCCATGAGCGCTCAGCGGGGGTGGGGGGTTGGGTCCGCTAGCACAGATGGCTGCTACGTTTGTTGCCTACACTCATTTCTTTTTCATTGTCACTCTCTCACTCTCTCTCTCTCTCTCTTTTCTGTTTTTTACAGGCAAACAATAAAACTCCTGAGCAGTGATGGGGAGATTAATTCCTTTCCAGGGAATGGTATATGTGAGCGTGATTCCACACACGACCTTTTCCGTCATCCAATAAACTAACAGGTGAAAACATTTACCACTAGTCACCACCATTTTTTTTCATGTACTTCATTTCCTGTATAAACCCTCTTGTAAATAATAATGAAAGGGTTTAACATACTTATCAATCACTCTCACAAATAAACTAGTGCTAGCACACAGCAGTTAGTATGTTTGGCTAGGTTCAATTTAACAACATATGCAATAAAGTCATCCAATTAAATACAAAGCCCACGGAACAGCAAAGCAGCCAACCAAGACATTCTAGAGGCATTGTAGCCGCCAATTTTTCCACTCCAAAGAAACCATACATTCATGGCCAAACCCTGTTTTTACCAAACAGCCTTCAACTCTCGGGGCATGTGCAGGTCATCATTAAGAAGTCAAGCCCATTTAAAATATCAGAGTTACAGTGCCAGGCTTGGATGGTGAAGCAAAATACAAGGAGGTTTGGAAAGGGAGAGAGAGAGCCCGGGCGATGAGTGGGAATGCCGACCCCCTTTCTGAAACTTGACCAGCTGGGAATTTCTTCAATGTCACTCACAGTGGCCGGGTGGCTATTCCGGGGGACGAGGCCTTCTCTGCACTTCAGTCAACAGAAAGCTATGCCTATTAATAGAGACGGCTCAGATAGTTGGGATTCCCACACTGGGAAAATGTACGGCTGTAAATTAAAAAGAAAAAAAAAAGGTGCATGTGACCGAATATGTGTGTGTGTGTGTGTGTGTCACTCGGTGTCTTCAACTGTGACACACAAACAAATGAGAGAAAGGAATGTGTGTATGTGCGTTTCATAGTTACTGAATGAAGACAAAGAATGGGAGAGGAGTGTGTGTGTAGTGTATCTATGATATAGTGGCACTGTACATAGCATGCTGTCTGCTAAGTGGTATGTGTGTGTCTGTGAAAGAAGATAAAGCCAAAGCCAGAAAGCAAGCGAGAGAGAGAGAGAGAGAATAGATGTTACTCTCCTCTTTCCTAAGGGGCCAAGTCAGGCTTTAACCAACACTTACTGAGCTAACACAAGACCTCCAGGCATACCAAGCCCATATCAACAGAACTTCTTTCCCTAGTGGCCCCCAACAGCCCCTTTCCCCAGTTTGGACCAGCCACTCATCTATTCCCCTTCCCAATCTCTCTCTCTTTCTCTCTCTCTTTCTCTTTCTCTTTCTCTTTCTCTCTCTCTCTCTCTCTCTCTCTGCCCACAACTAAAGCTGAGGGGAGCGGGGACACATTAGCATTGCCCCAAAGCATCTGTCTGTGCCATTCCAATCAAACTGCGCTATTAGCAGTTGGGGGGAGACATTTGAAGCACAGCGTTTTTTTTGTGGGAAGATTCAAAGCCCTCTGTCCCCATCCCCATGTGTGTTCATATCAATATTCAAAAAGCAGAAAGATATTCTAATTAGCGAAACTGTGTGGATACATGTGGCACCGTGTGCTACTGTGTGTGTATAAAGGCCTAGAAGGAAATTGTTTATGACAGATTAACTGATTTTGTGTCAGTTCTCAGTGCTGGTGTTTCATCTAGCCGCACGGTCACATAATCAGTACTCCTGCTGTGTCTTGGTAACGTTGTGTGGTTATGTGATTTTGGAATGTAAGACTTTAGCAGGTCCTTCATACCATGTTTGTATGGTCAGCCAGTGCGTTGGCCAAGCGCAATTCCGAAAAGTGTTGCTAAATGAAAAATGAAGCTAAAAAGGGTAGAGTTGTGAAACTGTCTTCTACAGTCTCTTCCCCGTACTACTGACCCATGTGGGTGTTTTTGCTGTTGTCATAGTTTTGAGAACTTTTCTTCATCCATCCATCCGTTTGCTCTTGCATCAGGTCAGTTGACCATACCACAGGCTCAAAAATGAGGGCACCATTTGGTGTCAATTCGGCACAATCCCTTCAAAGAGGAGCCGTGACCCGGGGGATCGATTTCGACGTGTCACAAAACGCCGAGCAGGGGACGTTTACGAAAACCTTGACCCTCCCCGCTATGTCCCTTTGGCGGGCAATTGCATTACTCAAAGCGCGGACTCCAGGGTTATCAGACGATCAATATCGCACAGGCGAACCTATCCCCTCCGCCCCCCCCTCCCCCACAGTGCCCTGAAAAGAACATGAAGTTCCTGATTTGACCCGGCGACCCATCTCCGCGTGTACTGCCTCCCCCCGGGGACCCACGAGCAAACATTGAGGTGTGGGGCTCGGTGACCCTGGTCCCAACCCTCTGCTTATTGAAGTCTGCAGATGTCAGATAGCCGACAGCAGGGCAGTTCAAGTGTCCACAAAGGAGCCATGACACAAAATGAATAGGAGTTGCGATGTGAACGTAAGCGCGCGCGTGTGTGTTGTATGCGGCTGTATTTCAGCACAGATATTGGACATTGTGGCTATTGCCCTGGAGAGGTCATGATGGTGTGAGAGCAGACGTGTGCTGGAAATATAAATCCAGGCTTCAGGCTTATCAAAGATCTACCAACTGACCAAAGACCCTGGATAGGAGTCACAAAGCACCTTCCTTTCATTACCTTTCTGTCTGTAATGCACTTCTGACACACTACATGGCACGTTATTGTGTTTTGCATCAAGAATTGATATAGATAGATTCGTAGATTCATAACCCTGTACATCAAATGATGTATAGAAATGAAATCAGATACAAATAAATTAAAAGAGTAAATGTACTGTATACAAAACAAGCCATCGTATGTCGCATGAATAATTTAACAGATGTATGCTCCTATAGATCAGCTCCTATACAGACGATGGCTAAACATTTAAATGAAATGAGAAGAAATGAAAATCTAATGCACAATACATTTTTTTTAAATAGCAGTGAAAGGGAAAAACCGTGTCCCTTCTCCTTGCATGAACGAGTGGCCTTGATTGAGACCAATAGCAGGAGGAAGAGTGGGTCCCTGTGGACGAGTGATGAAAGGCTCCACCTGAAAGTGATGCAGCCCTGCTCATTTCCTCGTTACACCTCACGAACAACAGGACTGACTGACTGACTGACACAACGACAACAACGACGACGACCAGAATGAAAAAAAAAACATCATTTCAGAAAAATGTAGATTAGTACCACATCTTCTGGCACGCATGGCTGCCTGTTGCTTCTGGGAGAAAACAAATATGGCCCCCTCTCCCTGTATTTTTATGACGATGGCAGAGGCAACAGCGACTGTGTGCGTGACAATGGCTCCTTTGTTTTTCATATGCCCCTTTTTTAATGAGCCAGCAGACACAGACCTAATGAAGACTCAATGGGCTGTGAGACACTCCTCTTCTTATTTCTCTCACTCTCTCTCTCTCTCTCTCTCGTTTGCTCGCTCCCCTCGTTCTCCATCTTTTATGGAGAACAGAGACACACGCCTGAGGGCCCATTAGGGGGCCCTCCATCTTGCCCGCGTCGTTCTCCCCATGCATTTCTTGCGCTAGCGAGTGCCTCGCCTCCACCTGCATCTAGATCTCAATGGGGCCCATTACCTCTCCACTGGCACGCTAATTCCTCTGGGTACAAATGGGTGGCGGTGTGATTATAATGTCCCCTCTCACATCGCCCTTGCCCACTCGCTCAATAATGCAACAGTGCGCCAGTGTCACCGAATGGGTTCCGGGAAAAAAAGGACTCGTGCAAAACCATCTATTGATGGGTTGGTAAAGGAGGAGAAGAGAGGAGAGGAGTGGAGCGGAGAGAGGAGTAGAGCGGAGAGGAGAGGAGAGGAGAGGAGTGGAGAGGAGAAGAGAGGAGAAGAGAGGAAGGGAGGGGAGAAGAGAGGAGAGGAGAGGAGTGGAGAGGAGAAGAGCGGAGAAGAGAGGAGGGGAGGGGAGGGGAGAGGAGAGGAGGGGAGGAGAGATGAGAGAAGAGGAGAGGAGTGGAGCGGAGAGGATCCTTCTACACTGCGCCTGACCAGAGCGCTCGAATAAGGGAGCCAAGAATGAGCTACACGTCCCAAGAGCGAAGTTTATGAATTAATAGATCTAATCTGGCATGGAGAGCAGACACAGGCTTGGCCAAAACTCAAAACCTCCAACAGGGGAAGGAGCGAGGACGTGGGGGATGTGTGTGTGTGTGTGTGGGGGGGGGGGGGGGGGTTTGGTATGGGAGGTTGAGAGCAGACCGCGAGGCTTCCGGTCCGATCGGAGGCCTGCATCGACGCCCTTTATCATTCTGACAGTCGCCGTCATGTTCGCCGAGAGCCAGACTCCGTGCGCTCCTGCTCATAGCTAAAACAGCTTCCCATCCCAACCACCTCATCCTCCGCTCCCTGCCAAGCCCTGGAATGAGCGGCCCCGTCTGCCAAGAATGCGGTTCTGAGACACTAGGCCACAGACTTTGAATCAACAATCTGTTTAAGGAGGAACTCATTTGGGTTTTATCCGATTTCCAGGCTCTCATAAGGACACGGGTGCAGAACTCTTTCAGTCAGGTGGCTAGACAAGGCTGCAATAACTCATCTGTGCCACGGTCAATACATATAAGAAGAGGTAACAAGTATATAGCCTCATTTATCCTTCAGTTACACATACCATTAGTTTAAGATGTAAATGACTCTACGCCAATGGTGGTGGTAAATATGTTTGGTCATATGATCTCTAAGGACCCTCCATAGTCTCCACACATTTGTGCTCTGATGGCATGTGACGCATCCAGTCTTTGAGCGCATAGTGTGACAGTCGAGTGTGTGTGGGAGCAGTTGTCAGACCACACGCCGAGTCACCGTGGCGACATTGTCAGCACACTTCCTCCCATCTCCTCCTCAGAGAGAGAGAGAGAGACAGAGCGCCCACGGCGACCGGCTGTGGCGCTCCGTTCCGTTCCGCCATCGGTTTCTCACGCTTGCGCGTTCTGGAAGATTCCGCGGAGCGCTGGAGCAAACCCCTGAGCCGGCCCTGCTGCGCCTCCTAATTAAATTAATCCCCCTTTTATTAAAAAGGAATGAGGGGAGAGCGGAATTACGGAGTGCGCCTCAAGAAAAGGCTGATGGCAAAAAAAAAAAAAAGCTGCTCCCCTCGCCTCCTCCTCCACCCGCGCCGCATGCACCCCGCGTCTTTTCTTCGACAGAAGAACAATGGAGCGCGGCAAAATGCGCTACATGTTAATGAAGACTTAAAACGTCCAAGGGCTCATAGGCAGACTTTTAATATCCCCCCCAGTGGACAGAGGAGGCATTTGAAACAGGTATCGTGCAAAAAAGTTAGACAGTCAGTGCCCAGGTGACTATAGTGTTCTACGTGAGCCCCCTTGACCTTCTTTAGAAGACGAAGGAGGAGGAAGGAGTGCATAAGGCCTGATAAAAGTTGCAGTGACTCCGCCAAGGGAAGAAGAACATATTCCTATAATCCACAAATCTCCAAATTGCTATGGAAATGTACCGGCACCTCGCTGGAGAGGATGAAAGGAAGGGCAGGCTGAGGATTACCGTAAATTTCAATTGAGAAATGTTCCTCTTCAGAGAGCAACATCACGCCTTTGTGCTGTCCCTCGTCCCATAGTCACACTCAACAGAGACAACATGACAGCGACACACATACACAAACACATGCAGAGTATTATTATACAACTGCTGAACACTCAACAGGGACTAAATGACTATGACACACACCCAGATTCACACACACACACACACACACACACACACACACACACACACACACACACACACACACACACACACACACACACACACAGACATACACACACACATACGCACAGTGATATTCTGAAACTACTTCTACTGGTGTTGCTATTTGTATAAATGACAAATATCTACAATTTGTACTATGTACCATTTTCAGTGAGACTATTGGAAACTCTTTTAAAATGCTAATTTAGCCGAACCCACTGAATGATTGATAAGGAGTTCAGTGAGGAGAGGAATGGATATGAGTTTTCTCACACTCATTGAAGGCCAGCTCAACGATCTGTAGATGCATGCCCCATAGGAGGTTTGCTGTGTGTGTGTGTGTGTGTGTGTGTGCCTGTGTGTGTGTGTGTGAGTGGGTGTGGGTGTGTTTGTACATGTGTGCATGTGTGTGTGTACATGTGTGCATATGTCAGGGAGAGTGCAAGTGGGTGTGTGAATATAGAGTATGTTTCTGCGTGTGTGCCTGTGTGAGCCCCTGTGTGTGTGTGTTTGCGTGTGTGTGAGTGTGTGTGTGTGTGTGTGTGTACATATATATCTGTGCACACACACACACACACACACACACACACACACACACACACACACGCAGAGTCTTCATTGTGCCTGAGCTGAGAGAGGAACAGAGAGCAGCATTGACTTTCACATCATTATGGAAACAGTGTGGGGCTGCTCCCTAAGAGAGCTAATTACCACTGGCTACCCTGTCTAATTGGCTGAAATTCTCTCTCCCTCTCCCACTCTCTTTCCCTCTCTCTGCGCCTCTCTCTAGGGAAATGGAGGGATGAGAAGGAGAGAAGAAAGAGTGAGTGAGAGACAGGGCGGACAGTGCTGACTATCACAGTCACGAAAATCCTGTACTTTACAAGCTCTCACTGAATGAAGCCATTCAGGGAGAGAGGGAGCGTGAGAGAGAGAGACAGTGAGAACGACAGCAACAGAGACGCAGAGAGAGGAAAAAGAGAAGAGCGACTAGAGAAGGGAGGGGTGAGAAGAGAAGTAAGGAAAAGAGAAAGAAGACAGAAAGAAATGACTAAAAAAAAGGAAGAGAAAGAAAGAATCTGTTTGTTTTTTTTGATAAAACAGTGACAGCAGGGCCCTCCCCCTCACCTAAAGCAGGCAGGTGGGACAAACAGAGGCGTTCCCTCTCCTAACGACTGGGGCCTGCTTTGATGTGCAGAGCGACACAGCTGCAGAAACACTACAGAGACAAATGCGCTCCCCTCCTGAGAGGAAATTCTAACTCACTTTCATGCCATGTCATGCTTTGACTCACTCACACTCACAAATAAACACAAACACACACACACACACACACACACACACACACACACTCACACACACACACACACACACACTCACACACACACACACAGAACTCACCTCACTACACACCACACCACACTACACACACACTCATAAACACATAGTCTCCCTCACTCTTTTTTCATCTCTTGCACTCTGTCTCTGTCTCTCCTCCATCAATCTATTCCTCCCTCCCTCTCTCTCTCTCACTCTCCCTCGCTCCCTCCCTATGTGTGTCTAAAGACATCATCTTCATTCAGATCGTTTCTGCAGGATGCAGGAGGCCCGCCTTGGAGCGGCAGCAGGTAAAGGTGGTGGGAAGATGGCAAATGGAGAGAGAGAGAGAGAGAGAGAGAGAGAGATTGGATGGAGAGAGAGAGAGAGAGATTGGATGCACGGATGGACAGACTGATGGATGGGGGGAGTGACAGGTAGTGGTGCGCGTGACAGGATATCAGCCTTTCTATTCATTTCTCTCCCCTCACTCTCTCTCTCTCTCTCTCTCTGCTCTGCTCTACCTCCATATACACTTATCTCTCTCTCTCTCTACCTCTTTCCCACTCCAAGTCTGTCTTTCTTCATCTCCCCCTCTCTCACCACCACCTCTCTCCCTCTATCTCCCCCCCCCCCCCCCCCCCCTCACTCTCTCTCTGGCAGTGTGGTTTTGGCCATTAGGCTCTGCTTAGTCTGATAAAGAGACTGGATGACAGAGGGAGCGTGTCGGCGTGCTGCAATGAAGGCACTGTGCCTCCATTATTACACTCATAAATCCTGCCCAGGAATCCAGGCTGCCTCACACACGTCTCTCTCACACATGCAAAGAAACGCACTCTCTTACTTAGACACTCACATACTCGCACACACACACACAGACTCGTGTGGAGTGTGCACACTCAGAGTTGGACACCTACTGAAACATACACCTATATACCCCCCCCCCACACACACACACACATTTAAATGAAACATCAAAATTACATAAATATATATACATACAGCTATCCCACAAACAGACAGACACACAAATCCACGCAGACACACACAGAGATATACAGCACACACACACATGCACAAGTAACCAGGAATCCTGTCTGTGTCTCACACACTGCAGTCTCTCCCTTCACACACAAATACACAACTACATGTAGACGGTCTCATCAATCACCATATGGATGTGTCAATGGGGTGACAGGAGTATCGACCAAAGAGTAAGGACCTAACCATATGGATTTCATACCAGCTGTCAAGAACTTACATTAGACGCATGCCACAGGCAATACATATATGATGGCTGTATTCTGACAAATGGTTGTGCCATTTCAGATAGGAAGACATTTCTTTAAAGACACTTATATGGCTTATATGCTCAAATTTAAAAAAAAATTGTATTATATTTCTCTGTGAATCTATAAAATACCTCAGGAGCAGAGGGGAGCACTGTCTGAATTGGACTCTAAAACTTTACAAAGCATCTGTCAAACTAACCAGTAAAGTTTCAAAGGAGGGAGACAGAATTCTCTGATTAAATGAGTTCAATGACAACATAGAAAAAGTCATCTTAGTCAGGCCGCATGCTGATATTCATATGCAAAGAGGCACGGAAAGCCATTTCGTCAAATACCTGAATCTCTACCTGCTACCTTTATATCAGTGTATAACATCAATCTCATGGTCCACACAAACATGCAACCCAAATGATGACAAAAACTCACTCAGGATGCTATAGAAAAGACAAAGGCAGACACACACGCACATACACACACACACACACACACACACACACACACACACACACACACACACACACACACACACACAAATGCACGCACACACACACACCTATATGGTGCCCAGCCACACAATGTTGTAACCAACAGTATGAGTGCTGGCCTAAGAATGCAGCCCTAATCAACCACGAGACAAAATAAGGGGGATATAAGAATAGGAAAGAGAGAGAGCACGTGAGAGAGGAAGAAAAGAGGAAGAGCTGAGAGAAGCGGGTGAGGAGAGGAGGGGGAGGGATGAATCGCACATAAGAGAGAGAGGAGGAGGAGAGCAGAGGAGCTTTCAGCGTCTCCCGATTTATGAAGGGAAAGGTGGCGGGGGCGCGCTGGGTAATGGCAAACTAAGAGCCCAGCGGGGCAGGGAGACCAGGCTGGGCAGACTGGGGGTGGGGGGGGTGTTGGGGGCAAGGGGGGAGGAAGAAGAAGATGGTTGGCACCCATACAATTACAATAAACCACTGGATAATGTTGTGTGTGAAGGCATGATGGTGCACTTAGAAATAGTAAGGGAGGAACACAACTGAAATGTTGTACTCTGGGAAATCCAGACACGCTGATGCGGAGTCACACTGAGTGAGTGGGTGGGGAAGCGCACGACTCAATTAGCGGGTGAAACGCAATTAAACGTTTCAAAATACGTCGCATCAAAGACACAAACCACAACCCTGGTCGCCATATAGTCCCACCCCTGACACCTCCCAAACACATGCCACCCCTTTCATCTCACCGTACCGTAACTCACTTCCACCCAGCGTCCCCTGAGCGCGGCGGCCCCCTCCTCCTCCCACCGCTACCGCGGGCGACAGACGCCTCAGCGCATTCAGAGTCTTTAATTATGGCCGCTGATTAATTTCCCAGATAACTTTTGATGAATATCATCACAGATTGAGCAGCCGGAGCAGCGGGGGCCTTTCGACTCGCAGCGGCGGCAGCGGTGGCGGCAGCTCTGGGATCAGCTCTGGGAGCAGGGACGTTTAGCAAACAACTGTGCCAAAATGACAAGGACAGGGCTTCGCTCAATAGCAGCCGCAGAGCCAGCCCCCTGAATGATGGGACAAAAGAAATGAGATGACACGGTGATTGAACTGATTGTGTGAGCGCGCGTATGTTTGTGCGTGCGTGTGTGTGTGTGTTTGTGCGCTCATGTGAGAGTGCATACAAGGAATGGGAATGTGTTTGTGCCTAACTGCATGGAGGTGTATGTGTGATTCACAATGTTTAACAGCATGGACGAGTTTATGTGTGTGTGTATATGACTACGCTTACACATATGGTGCCATATGTGTGTGTGGGTACGTTTCTGCACATACATTGATATGTGCAGTCTTGACATGTGTGTGTGTGTGTGTGTGTGTGTGTGTGTTAGTAGGCTCTGCTAGAGAAAGGCTTTGATTTCCTGTCCTTGGCAAAGCTCTCTGTCAGCGCGGTGCATGGCGATCGGCCCCTAATTAAAACATGGCCGTCAGAGGGGAGCGAAGGCTTGTTTACCCTTATTGAAATTAGCAGGCCTGCCTCCCAGGAGACTGCACGTCAGAGACACAATTAGCCAACACAGGACCAATTAGGAGCTTGAGTTAATGGCACACACACACACACATACACACCACTTCCCCTCTGGTAAAATGAGAGCTGTGGTTTGGTTGATGTGGTCCTTGGGAGGGGGATGTGTGTTTGTGTTGAGTTACGTAAAGGAGAGCAGTAAGGTGTGCATCTGCACGTGTGTGTGTGCACAGTTGCTTTGCACAGATTTGAGAAAACGCGTGTTCACTTTCCTCAGTTCTTTCGGTCGCGAAAAAAAAAATGCAGATCAAAGACGAAAAGTGGACATCGCATGTTAACATCGATATTTCTTACAAAGCAAAATGTATTCAGGGGGCAAAAAACCGAGTGAGAAAGAACAGCAGGAGAGCATTTGCACTTAAAGCATGAGGGCGGCGAACAAACACCCCGGTGGAAAGGAAACGGCCGGGGCGATTTGACATTTTTGTGCTGCATCACGGTCGGGAGTTTGGGCGTCAGCAAGCGGCTCGCCCATCTGCGTCGGCGTGAGGTTCCTGGCTCTTTACAGATAACACGCAAGGATTGGGATTTTCAAGAATAATGAGGGAACGACACGGGAGCAGGGACTGAATGGTGATGGCGGGTTTTAGAGAGCAGGGGAAAAAAAATCAAAAATGAAAGGAAAAGTGTGTGTGTGTGTAGGGGGCGGGGGTATGCGTGTGTGATATGAAAGTAAACAAACAGGCTATGCGAAAAAAGTGTCACAAAGAATCATTTTTCAGAGAAAAAAGTGACAATTAAAAACATTTTGCTTTTGTCCCCGTTGCGTTTGTTCTCCTGTTCTCCAGCCAT
>NC_045172.1:8672470-8674970 GCF_900700415.2 Clupea harengus
GGCCAACCGCGCAAGCTGCCCAGCCGCACAGCACGCCTCTTAATTGTCCTTTTTGATCTCGGGCTAATTCGACTAATTAGAGAGACTCCTTTCAAAAAGTTGAATGTTTTCTTTTTCCCTTTGTTTTTTTTTTCTCTCTTTCTTCCGCGCTCATCTCTGTGGCCCTTTCTCAGGCGAACAAACTAACTAACCACTGCATTTGTGTTTCCACTCACACACACACACACACACACACACATACAGACACACACACACATACATGCGCTTGTCTTTCACACACAAACATTCACACGCAAACTGCAGCTGGCATTCAAGAAGAATTTATAATGGCAACTCGCATCCCCTTCTGGCACATGGCTAATTCTGTAGACAGGTGCTGAGTTTGAAAATCAGACTTCACAGATGCCGGATTTTTGAAACAGGGATGCCGATGGGCAGTGGGTTATAGCAACAAAGCCGTGCGTTAAAAAGTTGTATACGCACTCTGCCTTACAAGCTCACATTATCTTACGCTATAACAACCTCACATTGGCTAACACACTCACACTCACACAGACTCACACACACACACACACACACTGTATAGTGTGCGAACACTCTCCTCTCATTGTCACTGTCGTCTCAAAGGTTTGCAAATCCCCCGGGCTAGGCTCTTGACTAAGGACCTCCCGCTGTTAGCTTCGGCGCTCTGTTCTCCGAGACGCAATACCAAACAGCATATTACAGCACATCTCCTCCGTTCTACTGAGGCTCATTCACATGCAGCTGCGGCAGAATAGTTAGCATTCCCTCTCTTCACTGTTGGGGCCGTGCTGTGGGCTGATGGGAGATGCTTGTTCTAGGCGTTACGGAGAGTTCAGACGGGTTTATTTTTTGAAAGATTAATGGCCGTCCACATTCACTCTGATCTTGTTTTTTTAACTCAACTTAACTAAAAATATGAAAAAAGCATTCCAGAATATTCAAAACAGTAAGAACTGCATGCTGCAAAATGCCATAAAACTAACAAGATGATGAAGTTGTTTTTACTTGACACCCCCCAACTTACGGCATGTGAGACAACTTTCTATTGTATTGTCATTAACCTTTATTTAACGTGTGAAACAAGTTCTTCTTTTCCAACTGACACAGACTCTCTGATCTACAGATAACTCCTTCTTGAGATAAGCAAGGCCACAGACGTTATGTTCCACTGCCAATTTGCCACTCCATACCTAAAATGTCATTACTGGATTCACTTGAAGTCTGTGTCAGACAATCATTCCTTCACAGGTTGTCTAGTACCTATTAGGGTAAAAGGTATTTTTTATCATCAGAAGAACACACTTGATTGTTTTGGTCAGCCTTCCGGTCTGGTTGAGGACATCTTCCAGGATGGCACGCTTCAGTGAGCAAGGTTAATTGGGGTAGACTGCAGGTTCGCCGAAACACATTCACAAGATAATCTGTTTCTCTGAAAACTTTTCCAAATGAGAAAAATCAGGAAAGAAGTACTTTTTTGGGTTTGTTTTACAAGAGTTTGTTAGATGGCTGGTGAAGCTGAAGGCAGACCTGAAGGTGCCGAAGTCTAGACTCTACAACTTCAGAAGAAGAAGCATTACCTTTTCAAAACAGCAGAAGACGCATTTCATTAAAACTTTGCTTGGCGTCGACACACCAGATAAAAGAAAGATAGTATTTGGGTCAACGCCTAAGTCATTTGTATTTGTTCATAAGACACACCAGAGATGCCCTGACCCATCATTTAGGACAACAGGAGCCTCGGGGTGTGCTGCTCACTCTCTTCCTCTCTCTCTCTCGCTCTTCATCCTTCCACCATTCCATCTTGTCCTCTCCCTGCCGGAAGACTTGTTGTTCTAATTAACTAAATGAGGGCTATGAAAACAGATGGTGGAAAAAGAAAAGGAAAAGGAAGTAATCACACTTCCTCTAACACTACTCCTGCGGGGCCTTTGGGGTCTTCGCGGCATCAAACATACCACACAGGGTTGGCATTCGAGGAGATGCCTAACAAGGGAATGCTGCTGTGACAGTTCTTCCCCAACCTGGGGGTTTCCACCTGAAATCTTCTCATGAAAGTATGAGGGGGACTTTTTGGAAAGGAACAAGGTGGATGTTTGAACCGAGGGAAAGACAAAATATAAAAAGAAATTCAAAGGCTGCTAGAACAAGAGACATTTTACACACAATTGAAACTTCAAATGCGCTTGAACCATGTTTAATGTCCAACATGAGCATGGCAGCATGACATCCTAATTTTTCTGCAAACTATCTCTGCACATGCCCATCAGTATCAGAATTATGACCCTGTGTCAACTTGAAGCACATCTGAGGGTGAACTCCTTATTTTTGTAACGTGAGCAACTGAGGGTACTATGTCGACCACAAACGTGGTCGAGTTGTCCCAGATTCTCATCATACACTAAGCGCACAGCTATCTTATACTACGAATGATTTGGGAAATATGCTATATGCTACCAGGTTCTATATAATCCTCCCC
>NC_045172.1:8677470-8709970 GCF_900700415.2 Clupea harengus
GGCACAGGGGAACGTGTGTGTGTGTAGGTGTATGCGTGTGTGTGTAGACATGTGTGGCAGTGTGTGTGTGTGTGTGTATGTGTGTGTGGCCCTGTGAATTATATGATCAGGAATCACCACCTGGCACCTGCACTCAGTGGGCGTATGTTTGTGTGCGTGTCTGTGCGTGTATTTCAGTGTGTTCCTGTGATCTAAATATATGCAGAAAATAACAGCCCTCATTGGGTATGAATGTGTGTGTGTGTGTGTGTTTGTGCTGGTGTGCATTTGAGGTTGTGTTGTGCCAATGCAGTGTGTGGTGCAATGTGTGTGTAACGTAAGTAAAAAAAATTTCATCTCCCATGTTTGTGGGAGCAGGTGTCCATATGGGCCGGCAAATTTATATGTAAAGGTCTGTATGTGCGTGTGTGTATACATGTATGTCTGTCTGCCACTATGTGTGTCTGGGTGTGTGTGTGTGTGTATACTGTATATCCGTGTGTGTGTCTGTCTGTTTACATGCAAGTGTGTATCCCACACTCCATCACAAAATCCACACCACCGCCCTCGCTTCGCACTACTCCCTCGCCGCCTGGAACCTTTTTTTTATTAAGGTTAAATCACTTCTGTACTGAACTGATTTAGGACCAGCTCTCAGTGCCACAGTCGTAACCTTAATCATTATGGGCCTTACTCTCAATCTGTCTCTGGAGCTGCTGCAAAGAGCGCTTAGTGGAACGCCGATGCTCCTTCCCACCGGTGCACTCTTCCCTTTTAAAACGGGCGGCCATGCAAGGTCATACAGCATTGCCTTCACCTTTCCGCAGCAGGTTTTATGTACCTTAGCATTACAAAATGCAGGGGGGGGGGGGGGGGATATTTCTGCAGGGCCTGACCGCCTGCCTCGCGGACTGCCTGCTCCAGAAGCTCAACGCTTCTGTGCGTCTGACATGAGCACACAAACACACACATACACACACACACACACACACACACACACACACACACACACACACAAGCACACCTACACGTGCATGCAAACAAACAAGCACGTACCATACGCGTGCACACGTGCACACACACGTGCACACACACACACACACACACACACACACACACACACACATTCCAACACATGCACATAGCAAGGTTTCTTACATTCTGAGGGACGATTACAATACTGAAGGGCTGTGGACACTGTGTAGTCCAATAATGTGTAGTGTAGTCTAATAGTGTAGTCCAACAGACACCTTTACAGCTACATTTTAATTCCCTTTTCCTCTATCTTCTCCATCTCTCGCCCTCTCCCTCTCCCTCTCCCTCTCCCTCTCTCTCTCTATCCATCTCTCTCAGTCACTCTGAATTCCCTCTCTCCCTGGCCCCCCGTCACAGCTGCCACTTCCAAACGTGCGCTCATTTATTACAGGTCAAGGAAGCAAAAGGAGCCGTTTAAAAGGACAAAGTGCCCCCCCATCTCCCCGCACACACCTGCGTAGAGGCCACACGCTACACACATACACACGCACCCACCTGCGTAGAGGCCACACACAACACACATGCATAAAACACAGATGCATAAAACACACATACACACGAACACGTGCCTCGCAGTCTCTCCCCCATGTTTTAACACACATGTGCACTGACTTGTTATTTTTCTCGCATTTCTGTTGTGCAATCAATCATTCCTTTGCGAACTCCCTTATTCTCTCATTCTCTATCTTCTCTATCACAGTGTCTCTTTTCCTGCATCTCTCTAAGTCAAGTGCTCCTACACACTCTCACACACACACACACACACACACACACACACACACACACACACACACACACACACACACACACATACAAATACACACTGATGGACTTTTAAAGCAGTTCCAGCCTGCAAAGTAGTTCCTGCACATACTCAGTTGAAGCTCAGTATTTTTTACCTTAAATTCCAAATATTGCATTACAGTACTTTTACACATACCACCTAATATTCCTGAATGTATAACATGCAGTGATCCGGATGTACATAATCACATGTGTGTTTTTGTCTCTACTTTTACTTCTTGGTTTTACTTTTACTGTTACTAAGCGATATATAGTGATAGTGTTGAACCGTTTACAAACAGACACAACGTGACAAAAGTTCACAGCTCCTGTTTTAAATGTTTCTAGAAGCAAAACACACAAAACATTGCTCTTATTAAAGCAATGGTAAAGAATTGTGGTCTAAAATGTGTTAGTTAACTACTGAAAAGTCAGGCAGAATTGGCTAAATTCAAGGTAAAATGAAAGGAGCATTTTGGTAAATTAACACATTAAGGGTTAAAGCCCTTAAAATTTGTCAGGGGCAAAAAAGGGGAATGTTTATTTAAATGTGTATTTTCAGTGTTCGATGTTTTGCAGTGACTGGTATCCTCCAGGCCAAGGAGGATTGAGTCTATCATCAAAAATAAGGGTAAAGTATTGGTAAAATGAAATACATGAATCTCAGGAAGGTGTACTGACTTTTGTTGCATTGAGTTTCTACTGTGGAGCCTGTCATTTAAATGTAGTAAATGTAAACTGCAAATGTTCAGCAGTAATACAATTACTGTAAGATTAAACAATTTTTTATATTTTGACATTTCTGTGTCTTAAGAAAAGACCTCATAAAGACAATTACTTGTATCTTTAGAAAGGTTTAAATCAAAATAGATCAAAATCTGCTAACATAAATTGGATTGTATCGCTTTGTTTATTACACTGATTGATATTTTAATTTAAGTATTATTAGCCTATGCATTAGAAGTGCAGTGTCACTTATCCAATTAATTAAATGTTTTTATTATAACAACATAGCTACCCACCAGCATGCAAGAGCTCTGGTGAATTTCCCCAGAGTCGTCCCACTGTACAGTTACACAAAGTCATACAATCTCGCTTACCCTGCACATCATTCATGAAGAGACAGGCGGGAAACATTTGCTTTGGATGCATGATTATGCTTTAATCCCCTAAATAATCACCTAATCTCATACAACCGCAGCATGAGGCGCTAAGCTAGTGTGGCTCCACTTTCTACACGCGCCAAGGCGACCAGTCAAGATTATAAACATCGCCTCCTCCTCCTCCTTCTCCTCCTCCTCCTCCTCCTCCGCCAGTCCGCCACACATCTCAAAGCAGTCAATATCATGCACCGACATGCTGTAATTACACAGTAGACGTTGATTAGCGTGGGACATTCTCAAAGGGGGTTGACAAAAGCAGAACAAAAGAGGCCTCTCTCTCTACGTGCACCATCGAGCCGCCACATTCTACACACATGTCGTCTTTATAGTGAGTGAGCGGTACAAGGCCTTTGGCATCTTGACAACGGTGTCAACCTGTTATTAGCCTTATTGTGTGTTGAAAAACTTGTCGGTGTGGGGGGACACAATTACACACTGGGTGTCCTGTCTTGGCAGTAACGAGAATTAGTGGAGGCCGTGAAGATTCCATTGTTACTCTAATGCATCTTGACATACACGCACATCAAGGAGATGGAGGTGGAGGACATGTGTGGAGGCAGGAGGGTGGGGTGGGGTGGGGTGGAGTGGGATGGGCGGACAGGGACAAGGACCATGCCTTCTGACGAGTCAACGCACCAGTCTTGGGATACCAGGCACTACTGCAGGCAATACAGAAATAATACAGGGAGCGGAGGGTAGGCGATCACTAATACAAGTGGATTTCCATATGGATGGCTGATTATACAGCATGGCAATTCTAATAACGTGCACACCGGTGATTATGGCACCAGGGCTCAGCAGGGAGGTACGGTGATAAAATCAGCACGGATTTATAAGGCTATGAAAGGAAACACTGGCTCCATTGATACTGATGCCTGCCTCACCTCACAGGGAGTGAGTTACACTGCGGAGGAGCAGTGGGGAGAGGGAGAGAGATCTGCTGACATTAATTTAAAACCGCGACACACTGATTTCCACGGACACGGGTGCCGCTAACTCGCATGATATGATGGCTCAAAAAAAAAGGGTTTGAGCTGAAACATTGCTGTGAAATATTTTTTTTGTTTGTTTTTCAATTTTCCCCCAAGGACATGAAAACATAAACAATGTCAGCTCAGTCACTGTCTGTGCGTTATGGTTTTAGCAGACCCAAATTACTCAATCATCCTGTTAATGTGTCAGCAACATACAAATGATGAGCTACACCATACTGTGTACTGTACGTAGTGTACATGATGTATGAGAGGAAATAAACAAACAAAGTCTCATCACCATTAGATTCTACTGTGTTCTCGCAATTGAACATATACAACCCGTAGGGCAGAGTGAAAAAATCTTCAGGGCTGATATTGGCAGGCTGGGGCATCTCGAGAAAGACACGATGAAGAAAGAAGAGAGGGAGCAATAGAGGGAGGGAAGGAGAGAGGGTCACTGGCCTGCTCCCACAGTTACCCAGGGGTAGGGGTTGTGGTGTGTGTGTGTTTGTGTGTATGTGTGTGTGGGAAGGGTGATTGTGGCTGGGGGGGAGGGTGTGATTTGGGTGGGTGGTCTGCAGTGGTTTCTGAGACGAATTACAAGTGGTGGTGAAAAACAAACCCCTCTGGCCGCTGAAAAGAAATCCCGGGGGGCTTTCAGCGGCCTGCCTGCCACACAAGCGACCCCTCGAAAAGGCAGCCCAGAGGATTACAACTCGCCTTATTGGTTTTACTCCTTTTCACCACGAGAGCTGACAAAGATGCTGCTCAGTTTGGAGGCGTCAGAGAGAGACAGGGAGAGGATGACAGAGAGAGAGAGTAAGAGCAGAATAGACAGACAGAGAGAGAGATGAAAAAAAAACAGGGAGAGAAAAGAGAATGACAGGGAGAGGCTGAGAGAGTGTTCAAACAACAGGAGATGAGCGAGTGGAGGGCTCAGCAATTATTATTTTTTTTAAGTCGACGTTTGCTTAGGCTGCCCTTAACCTCCTCTGCCCCCATCTCCCTCCACCCCCACCCGGACTTGGCACGAGACGGTTCCCCCGAATCAAAGGAGCCCATTCTCCCCACTAAGCACGAGGCAGACAGAGGTTAACCCTCCTCCAGTGCCAACCACAGAAAGAGAGAGAAGGCGAGGGCACTGTGAAATGACGGTCATTACTGCGGCTACCGGAGCTGAATAGCTTGTTCTCATGGAGAATGAAAATCTCTGCATGTCGCCACTCCATGTAAACATTTGGACAGTCACCTCTGCTCATGAAAGGAACCACTTTGTTGGGCTTTGAGAAACCCAACTTGCCCGTTGCTGACACAGACGGCCATCTCCGATGGCTTCTGGAGAGCGGACGTCATGTTAGGAGTCATCAGAGTTTGATCCTATCTTTGCACGCATTGCTCGCTGAGGATTCCTTTGCGTTGCCTTAGACAGGCTGTCCAATTAAAATGCAAGTGCACTGTTTGTGCTGGGAATCTCGGTCCCCCTCCGGACCTCAGCCAACACAAGGTCACATACACTTAAAGAGCCAAACAAGGGCCAGTGAGAAACATTTAATTAAGCGCTTTTCATTGATTGAGGCCATTTTGCTACCCATTGCCATGCCTCTGAGACCACCAACTTTCCACCACTGCTTTTAATTGCATACCTTTCCACGCATACACACACACACACACACACACACACACACACACACACACACACACACGCCACGCTCCAACAGAGGTGGCTCGATGTTTAATTTACCATGCATCATTGTCCAAAGGACTCACTGGTCAAACAATTTAATGCAGCCCATCACAGCTATAGGAGGTACTTTACAATTTAATCATCAGGGTCCGAATGCCGAAGCAAATTATTCACAGCCAGAGCTGGTTTTGGGAGTGTGTGGCTATGTGACATCTGGCAAACAGCCTGGAGAGTAACATTTGGCACTATTTTCACGAGGGCCACATTGGCGTTATAAGCTTTCCCCGTGACTCATAACCTTGCCATTGTGAGGCGTGGCGTATCGGGAAGATTATTCCCGGGCTGAAGCCATGACACAAAGCACAAAAGCATTGCTTCCGCCTCTGGAAGCACTGACAAGTTCAGCTTTGTCACACATTACCCCTAACATAAAAGCTATGCGCAGGAAGGCTTTCCTGATGAGAAATTGTCTGTCTAGACAAGAGCAGGCCCGCGGATCTTAATTGCCAAGAGATAAATTCTCATTTCCTTTGGCTCATATGAACTACCCAACGAGGCCTAATCCGAGCCAAAGCTGATTAATAATTTGATATTGGTATTCTTCGAGTTGACCACCAGTAATTTCCTTGAGAACTCTTAAATGTCATCATGGTCTGGGTCAAATTTAGTGCCATCTGCCTCCTGATAAGAGAGTGGCAACGCATAATGAGCGCCATTAGGAAATCTGTGCCACACAAAGGCCAGGGGAGAGGAACAGAGAGAGAGAGAGAGAGAGAGAGAGAGAGAGAGAGAGAGAGAGAGAGAGGTTGTTCAACAAGCCATCTTTGTAAATATTACTGCAGTAACCATTTCGAGGATGGAACTGGACCTCAATTGAAATATACACAGGGGACCCGCCAGAGAGAGAGGAGCGAGAGAGAAGCGCGATAATGTCAGGCATTGGCAGCAGTCAAGACGAATCTCTATTCCACACACATAGCATCCCGAGTGAGCGGCATAGCTCACATTCTTCAGTAAATTTGCATCACAAATATGCTTCTTTGCAGGGATTTGGCAAGCTTAATAACCTTGACAGAGGGCGTCCTCTTTCACTCGGCCTCTTAAGGTGTTACCTTCCCGTCCTCTTAATTTGGTCATCTAAAAGCAATTCAATCAACATAATGTTTCCCTCTCGGGGGGTCCCTGCACTTGATGCCTGCCAGAACTTTTCATTATGTTTTCCACAAGGGCACAACTAAGCCATCTCTGGAACCCCCCCACCCCCACCCCCAGACTCTGGGAACAAAAGTCACTTTACTAATTAGATGCTCCCACAATTGTGTGTCAGGTGGCGACTTCTGATGACATGGTGTTTCATTAGTTGGCCAGCTGATCAGATAGACTGAGTTTTGGGATTAAACAAGATTGCGTAAATTCATATATAATGCATAGTTTTATATAATAATTATAAAATGCATAGTTGTAAATGATGAAAAGATAATGATTGTGTACTTTAGAAAATCACTGTAAGCAGTGAGTAACAACAATAACAAAAACAACAATAATAATGATAATAATAATATATTATTTCCAACAAATATATTTGTATGTCTTGGATCGCCCAAAACAAGTCTACCACTTGCTCAAGATCCTTAGATCACACAATCTGTTGTTTGCCTAGTAAACTGTTGTAGCCTTCAAACATCCTCATTGTTTTTGGACAAGCTACTCAATGACCATATCTTTGATTTTTGAATTAACATATTCAAATAGAACGCTGACCAAGCCGCCCTCGCTCCCCCACTAGATATGACAAGACCCGATTCATAAACCGGCAGCGTGGGGCTCGGGTTTTTTCGCAGTCGATATGCATAATGAACAACATGTATAATGAGACGCAGTGGGGAAACAGTGTGGGGCCCGCTCGTTTCTCGCGGAGAGCGGAGAAAGTATTCGCTTGCCTCAGCGTGTCTCCGTTGAATACCACCATCGTGTGGAGATGGCCAGCTCACTTCGTCAGTCGACAGTGCCTCCCAATTTTCCCTTTAAATCATATTTCTACCGCTACACTTGAACATGGCAAATGTTAGCCATGTGAATGTAACAATCGCACCATAGAATAACAATTAAAAAATGAATGATTTTGCGCATCAGGTCACACTGTCCCAAGATATACCAAGACAGTTGGGGGCTTTGTTCAATGTCAATAATGGCCATTAATGATGAGTCGAGCATTCGTCATTTATAGAGTGAGTGATCCTGTGGTACAAGTGACATTTTTAGTTGTGCGGGGCAGTGCTTTACACTGAAGGGTGGCAGGTGGATGTCATTTGATTGTCATAAGTCGTTGTGAGCTGTGGCGCGCGGTGTCTCCGGTGCACACAGAGTTAAACTGACAAACAAACAAAGCTCAAACAAAAAATGCATTGGCGACTAGACACTTGATTAAAAGCCAGTAGCCTGCATTTACTGTTGCGCTGTAGTGTGGTCCTGCTCAAGGCTGTCAGGTCAGCCCCTTTACACAGTCTGAGGGTCAGTGGATATGTGTCATATCAATATCACTCATCACAGGCATCTTACGAAAGAGAGTATGGCCCGTGCCAAACGCCATACGCAGACTGAGGCACGGCGGTTGAACGCTTACGTCCCAGCCGAGTTTCCCTGAGCTCTTGACTGGAATTAAGAACTCGACCAGGGTGCATATTTCGCAGTTCGGTAACTTTTATACGACAAAAACGGGAGCCAAATGAGCGACCATCTGTGCTCTCTCGGGACAGAACATTCCCTTAGTTGTAACTGTGAAATGAGCGTTGGCAGAACGCCTCGGCTTGGACCGTAAACAAACACCTTGCGCACAAGTGTCACTCACCTGACTGCGAAGCGCTCAGCCAAATCAGAGACGAAGTGATAAAAAGACAATGAAGAAAACGGGAAAGCTTCATTTTGTTCAGAAGAATCGACGATTGTAACTCCCTTTTCTTACATGTCCAGTAAAGTATCCCGTTTTTCGCGCGGTAATAAAACTCAGCTTGCCTGTGTCCAGTGCGCAATTCTGATTGTCACATGTATGTCACTCGGGTGTCGTGCTTATGCTTGTGGCTTGGTAATCAACGCAAATAAAGTTATTTGAAGATAGGATTTGTTAGTTTCCACTGCGCCTATGTCTTCGTCTAGATTGCTAAACTGAGACTGACATTATTGTTGGCTGATTTCGGCACGGAGCGACTGTTCAGTGTCCGGGCACACCCCCTCCGAATGTTTCTTGCCGCCCATCTAACGAATGATTGGATATAGGAACAGGTCCTTTCTTGAAATCCCACCCTATATTCCTCTTCGTCGTTATTTATTGGCTGACTATCTCATTAATGTGTTAAAATGTCCCTCTTGCCTGCCACGACACCTGCTTCAAAGTGAGGAACAAACTTAGTCAACAAAATTTCTTCACTATCATTTTCTGATACATCAGGGCCGTAGTTGCGTAAGCTCTCTCTCTCTCACACACACATATAATTTTCTCTTAAAAAATTAATAACATAAAAACTAACATCGACAATGTAGCTATGACGAATATATGTGCTAAAAGGTTGGAGACCGTTCATTCATAAATTACAAAAGCATAACGTATTAAGGTGTGCAGTGTTTAAATAATTTCAAATAGGCATAGCCACAATACGCGTTTATCACCGTACTGCGCGGTCTGTATTGTACTTTTAGAATATCACAAATAAACTAATTAATCAGTTCAAAAACATACGCGAGCTGTGCCTGGGCAAGGGCCGTAAAGTGAGAAGCTGAGTGACCGAGACAGAACTAATGAGGTGTTACTTGCATTATTTTCCATTGTATGGCCGCTAGATGCCCCCACGTTGCAACTGAATTTGCAGTTGATCTTCAGGTTTTCTTCTTAGTCGATGTTTGGGGTTACACGGTGATTTGGTCATCATCGTTGGTTGATTATCGAACTGGCATCTTTCAAAGATAAACACAAGAGGATCCATACAGTCTTCCCTAAATGTTCATCGACACGCAATTGTAATTGTGTTGAGTTTTTAATAATGTAAACGCGTGCATACATCTATTGTTGAATGTTATTGTCAATGACAATCCTTAATAGCCATAATGATTTCAAAAGGTAAAAATGAATTAATGGTGAGCAACGATTTTGTGGTTTACTAACTGCTAACTACCACGCTGCATGATTCACTTGATTTTTAATTCGGTCATGCCATCTAGTGGCTGTAGCACAAATTTCACTTGTTGAAAAAAAAGATCTTGCTACTATATAGGCCTTCTCTTTAGACAGTCAGCCCAGGTTTAACACAATTACTATCATTGCCAGTTATATATGTGATACCACCGGGGTTTCCATGTTGATTACTTCAATCAGTACCTCAACCTCAAATGTATACAAGTTTTTGTTCACCCTCTCTATGAAAAGTGTAGTCTATAAAATGTTGGACAGGGATACTAGGAGGAATGTATGAGTAGGCTATATTTTAAGAATCTTAATGCCTGTGTTTCCTGGGGCCTACTTTACTTCAGACAGAAGAGGGAAGCGTGAGGGAAATTGTTTGTCAGGTTGCATAAAGGCCATAAAGGGTAGTATCAGATGGCATAATATTATTATGATGACATTATTGCTATTATTAATACGGTTATGATATATTGTGTAATACAAGATTGTTGTGTGCAGTTCCACTAAAGGAAATAAGACATCCATCTTGTTAAAGCCATTTCACAGTAAAGCTGACCACAAGAAGACAAGTTATCTAAAACAATTTTGTGTAGTTCAGTCAGAATGAAGACCAATTCTATACGCTGCCAGACTCTTGTACTGAAGACCAATTCAATCAGATGTGTATGTGTATGTGTATGTGAAGTGATGAGATGTGTGTGTGTGTGCGTGTGCGCGTGTGTGTGTACCATTTCCCAATAAATCATCCATCTTAATCAAAGAGGAGGCCATTAGTAAACCTCTGGTGCTGGCCCTGATGGCTGCTTACAATTTTTATATTATTTCCATGGAGCATTTTCTGTGTCAGGTTGGTTGGCCGAAGCTTGTTTGTCTACCTGGACCTTAAAGTCTTAAAGAGTACTTTGCAGCATCATCTATGTGGTCTAGCCTACATCATTATAGATGCTTCCATACAAGTAAACCGGTTTAGGCACTAAGTACACTGTCTGCAATGTAATTTTACAAAATCTGCACTTGTGATCTTGGCTAGTGTGATACTGTATATCTTTTTTCTGTTGACCTGGAGTGTTCCTCTTGTGTTTAACATACAGTATGTGATGCATAGAAAATATTGTGTTGTGATTCTGAACACATATACAGTATAGGCATGATGGTGCAGTGGTTAGTGTCACCGCTTTGCAAGCAGTTGTCTCGTGTTTGATTCCTGATTGATGTAGGTTATATGTACCTTGATTTGCATTAAAGTGTCTGCTAATATATATTACATTCAAATCGGCAAGTACAGTTAACATACATGTTAAATGGGATGTAGCTCTTAACCCACTTAACCAACTCTAGGAGATGGCTTGGGGTGGCCCTGGGGTAGCTCTGGACAACATCTGTCTTTAGGACCTCTTACGGTTTATGCAGGTGGTCTTTAAAGGAAGAAAATGAACAGTTTCTGTGTACATGTACAGTTACCATTGATTTTAAATGTGATGTATAACTTACCCAAACTCACGGAGCTCACTCCTTAGGTGAACCTCATCTTAGACATCATCTGCTTAGGTGAGCTCTGGGTGAGACCTGAGCACCCACAAGGCCTCTTCAGCATGTTGCAGACAGATAGACGATTAAGTTATGTGTGCGTGTCTCAGTCGTCATTAAATGTTAAGTTTGATGTAAATCTTGATTTACATTCTGGTGAGAAGTATTTCATCTTCTCCTTCCCAAAAGGGCTGGCATGTGAATTTCTCTGATAATTACTTGCCTAATATGACCTGATATGAAGCTATGCAATAACATTATTATTTTTTTAAGTTATAATATAATTTGAGCTAATGCAGCGGTTGATTTTGTAAAACACACCCCATCCCTCCAAGACTGGTCCACCCTGTGGCCCTGTGCCTTAAATCATTGCTCTGGAGCCAATAAACTGTATTATCCTTCAGCGCTCTTGCTAAACATAAGCCCTTTTCAATGGTTCTTATCTCGCTTACATGTCGTCATTAACTCAGACCAAATGTAATTGAATCCAATTTAGCATGATTACCTAACTGTTGCCCGAGGCTCTAAAAGGACTCATTCACTGAAAAAGCAATCAGCGGGAGCTTCCGCAAATGGGGAATCATCAAAGATACTCATGCCCGATAATGACCTTTATGTTTTCACTCCCTGCAGGTCCCACCATGCGTTTCAGAAGGCTTGTCGAAATGACGCCCACTGAGGAGGTGATCCACTTTACCATTGCTTGCCGTGAATTGCATATCTGTACACAGATGGAATAGAGGTAAAACTCAGAGTTGAAATTCTCATTACATTGTTTTTTTGCAAATGCAAATATATATTTTATGGGCAATAAGAGAAAAAAGTTGTCCATACCATTAATTAGATCAGAGATAGAGCCAATATACATTCATACATTAACCGTGTGGAATGTGTTAGTTCTGTAGTGTTGTTATGGGAATCATTTTACTGATACTGGAAGTAGGCAAGGCAAGGCAACTTTATTTATATAGCACATTTCATACACATGTGAAACTCAATGTGCTTTACATATAAAGACAATGAAGAATTTAAATAAATAAAAGGAGGACAAAATAAGAGTAAAGTGAAACAAATAAAAAGAATATAATAAACAAGACAAGTACTGTGTGGATTATGCAATATCCACAGACAAATGAGAGAGCTGGAAGACACCAGAATTTCCCCACGGGATTAATAAAGTATTTATCTATCTATCTATCAAAATTAGCAATCATCAAATCCATCTTTCTGGTCCATGATGTCTTTTATCTTAATCCACTCTGTTGATAAAACCCTATATTAAAATCCCCTTTGGAGATTGCAAAGGCATCAAACTGTAAAAATATGACTGATGAACTGTGCTCTGTACAATTACCTCAAACCCAGTCCAACCAATACTCTACAGTCAAAGGATTGGGTACAATGACAAATACATCCACTGTGGTCTGTTTTGTGCTTGATTTGTACTGCTCCATTTATAACGGGGTGATTTGTCTTCCTGGGGGACGGAAATCATAGATCAATAAACTATGTCTATTTGTTTTGTGGCTTTTTTGTTGCTTTTCTTCCTTGACTTCCTTGACTCACACTCAGGCTTGGGGAGTAACGGAATACATGGAACGGCGTAATGTAATTAGGATACAAAAAAACGTGTAACTGTATTCCGGTACAGTTACAAAAAAAAGACGTAATTAGATTACAAAAACTTTTATCAAAAACTGGGATTATTAACAGGATTACAAATACATTAATGCAGAACATTATAATATCATCCACATGCGCACTTTACAACACGTCACGAGAAGACAGCAGAGAAAACTACAAGTCCATATGATGACCTCGAGTTCAAAAAATGCTTTCCCTGGCTGGAAATATCGACACTATTTTGTCCTCGAAGCTGAAAGTGGGAAGAACATAACAGTGCAGTGGACCTTTTGGCTCCCCGCGGTGAAAATACTGTCGTTGTCCAAGGACTTCACGTAAAATTGCATGAAGCATTTACAGGCAAGACCAACACTGCTAACGTCTACACAGACATCCAGTTAGCTAAGGTTAAAGTTGGTTAGCTAACCTGTTAGTATTAATTGCCTACAAACGCAATGAAAAAGAGGGACTGTGATAACTGGAATGATCGTGTTTACCGTAAATAAAACACAAAGTCCTGACCGAAATATGTTCGTGGCAGTTTAATTGAAGTTTCAGCGTGATCTTTGACAGTTCAGAAAGTGGACACTTGATTCTTTTAAAATACTGTGTATGTTCTAAATCTGTGCTGATTTAATTTTGTATTAGCCTATGCTTTGTAAAGTGTGGTGTTGTGCACTTTCAATGTAGGTCTGTTGGCTGAATTTGCATAATGACAAGCAGATTTGTCTTTAAAAAACACTGAGCAGAGGGCAGGTTTAATTCTTAAAACTTGGTTTCCTCATTTTGTTTTCTAAGGTTACATTGTGACTTACAGAATACGCTTAAGTGAGAGCCATGTATTTATGATACGAGGTCAGACACGGAGTGAAGGGTTTAAGTAGAGAGGTGACAGGTGTGCGTGAATAGTACTCCGGTGATTGTGAATGAGACGGAGGTGCGTGAGTTGAAGTCGAAGGAGTCGTGGCAGGAGCAGAGTTCAGCGCTGGCGTGACATACTGTATATGCACACATCAAACCACAACCACACGGCCCTCATGCCCATTTTCCTTAAGGGCAACAAACTAGTTCACATTTCCGCCCAGCACGCCCATATTGCAAAGTGGATTGGGCTAAAAGTGTAAAATAATGCAAGGTATTTGTTTGTAAAAAACTGTTGACAGCGAGAGAGTGTTCAACTACGGGTTAGAAAAGTGGGGGATGACCGATTTTTATTTTCAATGGTTCATACTTTCTTCTGTGTTGTCGCAAATGATGTGCGATTCACTAGTAAAATATCTCGGTGAAATGCTGCATTTGGGCCCAAAAAGGATAACCTGACATTCCAATCAATACAGTGGCACATAAAAAGAGCTTTACATATTTAGTATTGAGTTCAGTTTGTTGTCTAACACATAGCTAACACATGACAATATAGTACATTTTGATATTTGTAGCATACTAAGTTCATTTCCTCAGTAATAAGTAGGATGCCCACAGCAGATGTTATTTATATAGCATTACTACTGCACAAATGCAGAAAGTATGTCATCTGAAAAAGCTGGTGTGTGCCCTTTTAGGAGGGGTTTGTGGATAGCACAACCACTTCATGAAATGCATGTGACCATTGAGTTGTACAGTTTATGACTCTAGCAGTACATGTCTTTGTCTTCAAGGTTGGACCAATGTTTTTCAGCATTTATTTCCATCACAGACATCAAAATGAAGAAAACCACCTATATACAGTGGATAAGGCTATTGATGTCTCTTTTCTATTGTCTTCATTTGCACATTTGGCATTGAGGAAATCCAAAAGTAACGGAAAGTAATCAAGTTACGTTACTACTTTAATATTGTGATACTTGGATTAGTTTACTGAATACAATTTTTAACAGGCAATCAGTAATTGTATCGGAATACATTTTTAAAGTAATCCACCCAACCCTGCTTACACCATCAATCAATCAATTTATTTGATCAGGGACAGTGTACATTCATGAACATTAACATGTAAATGCACCCAATTATAGCCAAAAGGCTAGTTTTCATTGGCAGTCCCCCTGCCAGAGTGAAAAAAGGCTATACAACCTAAAAAAAAGGCATTAACGTGTATATCAAACATAACATTGACAATATATCAAAAATAAAATCCCAATATACAACCTCCACTTAGTCCTTAACCATGGGTAGAAGGGAAAGAACAAAGTGGTAAACAAAAGTAATTCTACTGCTTACCCACTAATCATCACATTTTTGGTTATTTATCAACCATGTTTTGAGATTTCTTTTAAAGCAGCTGAATGAGGTTGATTCTCTAATGTTCTGTGGGAGATGGTTCCATTCCCGAGCTGACCTAACTGAGAAAACCGACTGTCCAAATACACTTTTTTTTAAAGGAATTTCACAGTCTCCTCTTGCTGCTGTTCTAAACTTGACTAGGCTTCATAGTGGTGGGGGGGCCATGTTAAACCTTTTTTTTTAACATTAAACAGCAGTTTAATGTGATCTAATGTAACTTAAATGTGATCAGGTTGTCCCAACTTAAAAGTCTGTACTTATGGAGGACTGAACAGTGATGGTGTGATTTAGGTTTTTTGTCAAGTATTTTGAGAGCCACAGTCTTGGCATACGGATGGTAAATCGTTAATATAAAGACTAAAAAGAAGTGGACCCAGGATTGAACCTTGGGGAACACCTGTAGACAGCTTTTGGAAGTCGGATAATACATTGTTTATTTTAACACACTGAGTTTGAGTTGATAAGTATGATTTGAACCAGTTGGATGCAGAAGAAGAAAAGTTAAACTGATCAAACTTAGACTGAAGTATGTTGTGGTCGACCGTGTCAGACGCTTTCCGGAGATCTAGAAATACTGCACCCACAACTCCTCCTCTATCCATGGGACTTGACCCTTTCAATAAAATAGACCGTTGCAGTCTCGGTGGAGTGATTTGATCTAAAACCATGCTGCATGGGGTGTAAAAGCTGATTAGAGTTGATGAATGATGATAAATTAGTTGCTCTACTGCAAATTTTTCCAAAACTTTGAACATTATGGGAAGTATACTAATAGGTCTGTAATTGGCTGCTGAGTGAGGATCACCATTTTTAAAGATAGGAACTATAACTGCAGGTTTCCAGTGTTCTGGAAAACACCCATGTTCTTGAGAGAATGACAGGTTAGCAATATGGGTAGTAGGCTTTTTTAACAACAGGCAAAGGTCTTTAACCATGGCAGAGTCCATTTCAAAGATGTCCTTTGACTCTTTGGGTTTGAATGATTCGATGATGTTCTCTACTTGTTCTTCAGACCCCATGCAGACGAAGCCTAGTTTGCCTGAACCCGGGTTCATTTTTCACACATATCAACTTTTTAAATCGCGTGCACATGAACCCAGCAAATCAGATTGACTCAGCTGTAGCACATCCCCCACGCCTGTTGGTGGCGCTTTGGTGCTACAGACAACTGATGAAAATGGAGAAGAAGACAGGAGCATGCTATCAAAGTCATAGATATATATAAAGGCTAGATGTCTCGTCCGCGTTGCCAGCCAAGTCGAACGTCCGCACATGGCGGCCATCTTGCCCCAGGCAGCTCGCTCACCCATAACATTGTGTTGGTAGTGGTATGTACTTTTTAAATAACCACTTGTTCAATTTTCAACCGATTTTTAAACGGGTTGGTTTGTTATAAACGTCAGAGATGTAGTTATGACACTGCATACTTATGAATAATTATGTTATTTTCTTAAAAATCCCGAATTATAACCACGTTAATAACGTTTGTAAGAAACCAAACCATTTGTAAATCCGTTGAAAATTGAGCAAGTTATGGTTATTTAAAAAGTACATACCACTACCAACACAATGGTATGGGTGAGCGAGCTGCCTGGGGCAAGATGGCCGCCATGTGCGGACGTTCGACTCCGTTGGACGAGACATCTAGCCTTTATATATATCTATGATCAAAGTAACATGTGACAGTAGTTGAGCTCCAACTAGCAACATTTAGCTTAGCCGCATAGCCTACATTTAATCTGCACAGTAACACATTATGGTGGTTTATAAAATCAGTGGTAAGAGCAGACTGTAGGTTAAGCGAAAAATAATTATATTTGTTATTGATAATAAAGAGTTTAGAACAGTGCAACAAAGCAATGTGCAACATGACATGTCTGAGTTGTTTAAATGCCTGTGCTTTATGGAGATGCTGAGTTTGAGCACGAGAGACCACAATGCAAGTGCTGTGGATCCTGGATGTTTCATGGTTTACAATTGCTTCCAATTTCATGGTTTTATTACTAACAACAAATGTAGGCTATTGTTGAGGGCTTTGTCCTTCACGTACTGTAGGCTACCTCTGAAGTAACGTTAACGCTAGCTAGTAGCTATCGCTATCGTTGTCTGACAGGACTAAAGCTAACGTAACATTCATCTGTTTTGAAACTTCCGTCTATAATGAAAAATCTTTTCACGTCAGATTTGCTCTATTGCTGACACTTTTAAAAACTGGTTTTTGAAAAATGGTCTGATGCAAATAGATTTAACAGTGCTAGATTAAAGTGTGGCTTGTTAATGTCATCCCTTTCCTAACAACAGATAGATAGATACATTTGTATTAATCTCGTTAGGGAAATTCACGTGGAAAAGGAGCAAGGTAATAGGAAGAATTTTTTTAAACTGGAGAGCTGTTATAACTGGCTGCCAAACTCACTGTGCCATGGCAACCCATTCCGTTATTAAATAATGCCTGTTGTGTCCGTTGTTCTGGCTGGTCTAATGATGCGGATAGCGTGCAGACGAACACCAACAGCAATCGGATTTCGAGGTTACTCACTTTGGACCCCCGATTCGAGGGAGTGCGGATACAGTGTGCGGATACAGTGCGTTCGTCTGCACGATAGGGCTATCCGGAGACGGGGTTCACCGGGTTCAGACAAACTAGAGTCCGTCTGCATTGGGCCTCAGATACCCTTTCAAGGTTAAATATGGGCACAGTTGGATTATGAGAAATGCCACCATACTGCTGGTGTGAAGGGAAACTGTTGGCAACAGCAGCCACAGAATCCACAAAATACTCATTTAGCATTTCAGCCACCATGGGCGGATCATGTGAAAGACTGTCATTGACCCTGAGTTCTATCTATTTTCTAACATTGTTTTGTCCAATTCTTTTCTTTATTTGTTGGAACAAAGTCTCCTTTAGAATTTACGATTATTTCAAGGAACACAATTCTATCCTCTTTGAATCATTTGCCTTGGCTTTTCTAAGTTCTCTTGTAAAAATGTGCCTATCCGTTATCCGTTTGGACTTCAGGGATGTTTTAAGGGCTTCTCTCATCATTTAAATATTATTTTCATTTATCCATGGCAGAGAACTCCTTTTATGTTTCTTTCTTGACTCCTTTGAGAAATCTTTGATCGTCTTATGTATTTTTTCAGCAAAGCATTGGCTAGTAAAGCTCACATCATTTGAATCAAGTATCTCATCCCAACTAATCTTCTGAATAGCATTCTTGAAATCTTCCTTTTTGTTCTTTGGTATCCTCATGGAAGTTTGTGTCGGACCATTAATGGAATGCTTTACACCATTCACTTTTCTCGACATTAAGATCAAATTGTGATCAGACAGTCCAGTGATAAGATTATACGATTTTGTTGATCTGTCTGGTCTGTTGCTAAAAATTAAATCTATCTGGGTGGAGGAAGTATTAGTAATACGGGTTGGTCCATCAACCAGTTGAGTTAAATTAAAGCTGTCAGTAACCTGTTTAAGACATTTTCTTGAGGATGTATCTACCCAGTTGGCATTGAGGTCGCCACAGATTATTATCAGCCTCTTAATAGGACAAGAATGGTAAATATTGCTCTATGTGTTGCTGCCCTAATCTTGACTGCATTATGGGTTTGACCTCCAATATTATGCTGGTAAAATCTACGCCTTCCTTGTGTTTTAAAATGCTTTAGACAAAGCATGTATACCAATTTAATGAATGCTGATCAGTGTGTGTTAATGTCGCCAAGGAAGGAACCCCAGGACACACACCATGGGAGTCAGGTTGTCAGACAGTTAACAATCTATTGACAGATAAAGTTGAGACTAGATCTGGGTGAGACAGGAACAGGCTTCTGGAGACAATTCCATCTAGAGTCATATACAAAACACCCACCTCCAATATACACTGGGGCAAATCACACACCACAATACTGCAGCAAGAAAGCGGGATAATATAACACACGTGTCACTCTGAACCACCAACGAATCGACTATACACAGAACAATGACCCTTTGACACTCCAGTACAATAGCCCTGTCCCTCCCTTCATAAAGACAGACCTTGTGTACAGACTCTAACATGTTAAGGGAAAGACAGAGAGAGAAAAAAAAAGGAAAATAAATAAATGTCTATTGGCTGGGGGCCCTTCCAGACCAAAAAAATATACAAAACAAAAGGAAAGGAAACCCAAAAAACTAAATCAGTCTCACCAGGGCCTCTGCGTACAGTGACAATAAAGTAACGTGTACGACAACAAGCACAACAAGTAAGTCTTCCTGCAGGGAATACCACAATTTCACTCGCACGCGAATGTTTTGGGTGATCACCGACCCTTTAGAGCTACACGACACATGCATCAACAAAAATAATATACAAACGGTCCTTCCCTTTACTGCAGAATGCAGTCGGCATGGAGGGTGGCCCACAGCAGCCATGCACACTGGTCGGCAGCTCTGAGAGAGTGTCATTCCTCCTGGACAGCAGCACTGCACTCCCATCGGGGTAAACCCTTTTACCCCTTCTATTCGTGCTGCAACTACAGGTTCAACCAACCAGCTGCTTACCCAGTCAATTACTTACCCAGTCAATTACTTAAACCGATCAATAGACCAGGTACCCCAGAAAAACAGCACACAGTCTCACCCATACGTTGAACTCTACAATCAATGAACGTCCCCACTTCCATAACAGTCCCATATTGCATTCGTGCTACTTATACAGTGTTCATCAGCACCAGAATTGAAACAAATAGATGGCATCAAATAAAAGGAAACACATGACATAAGGTAAAGTAAACATTGTAAATGGATCAGAAACATGGGGACATGAAGGTGAAGTGCACTGTCTGATATTAGGCAAATGTAATGTGTGTGTGACTGACCTATGCCCATATGCACGTATTACAAAGCGACCATATCTTTCTGTCCATACTAATACTGCAATCTGTGCTGTGAATATCTATGTAAGGGGTCAGTGAGAAATAAACTTTTCCATTATATGTACACCAGCCACACAAAACATTGATCTGGACTGAATGTACTTGAAAATGGCTCAAATCAGAATTTTCTTTTCAGTTCAAACACGGTAGAAGCATGAGAAACGGTCTCCTGAAGATCACCCTGTTTTTTTGGTTTGGTTGCTTGTTTGACATGGTGGAGCCCCTGTTGTCTCCCTTCTAATTAATCTTGAGCACTCTAAAACCATTCAGACACGTGAATGCACTGTATCACTGTGTAGTGCGCAGCAGGACACCAGCAATGAAAGATCAGTCGCAGCATGTTACCACTGAATGTTTGGGTGCATTTTATTGTCTGGTTTTACACTTTAGTTTGAAAGGAGAGTTGCCTCTTGAGCGTTCCACTTGAATGGTTTGACTTGAAGCCACCCACACAAAATTAATGGTCAGCATGACAACAGCAGGCTAGACTTTGCATCTTAATGAGTTGGGGCAGGAATGTTTTCCATAGGAATTGCTTTGCATACCATTTGTGTAAATTATGCTACTATCCCTATCCTATATCCTATGTACCTTGAGCTGTGAAGGTTTGAAAGCGTATGATGTTAACTGTGCAAATTCTAATGATGGATTTCAATTGCAACTTCAGAGAAAATGTTCTGAATGAAATCTTTTAAGGCCTATTACACTACTAGAAGCACATAACTGCAACGTACTATTGCTGGTAACTGGTACTACTACTGGAATTATAAACGATGGGTTGCAAACTCAGTTCTGAATGAGTTCCTTGAGAACCTTAGTATACTATAGGACCTTCTCCATAGACAACCCTTGGGTGCATTAAGTGTTCCAAGAAAGTGAAAAAAGGTCTTTGCATTTGAAATTTTCAATGAAGCAGACTCAACAGTTCCACAAATACAACATTGTCATCTTGCTACTCTGTGAGTGTCATAGGCTCTTTAGAATGGTAAATAATTGAATCATGGTATCGTGATTGCCATTGTCCTATAACTTATACAACATATAACATTATGTAAAAGTTCCACTTATTGTCCGACTGGTTAAGATGTTTTTGTAAACACTCCTTATGTTAATATCAATTTTCAGCTGTGAGGAACACTTCTAAGACATGAATGGGCTTTTATGACAAAAAAGGATAGAATTGGGTTCGTGAATTGAAACGAGCCGGGTGTAGGTGGGGGTGAGGACACGGGGTGGCAGCATACACATTAAATGCCGCACTCCCCTCATAAATTCACTGTACTCCTCACCATTAGGTAATGTACGGACTGTTCAACTGTTACATATCTATCGGTATGTGGAATTAAAAATACCCCAGCTGATATAGTGATTCAATTCAGCGAAAATGCTCCGCATCCCTATACAAATAAACAGTAGTTACGGAACTCTGTGGTAGTGTAAAGTAACCTACAATTTTCCGCCATATAGAGTGAAGTTTGACCATTTTCTACAACCATAGCTGCCTGCACGAATGTTTTATTCACACTGATGCAGAGCCATAAAAAATGCGAGTGTGGTGTTTGTTTCAAGCGTCCGCCATTAATTTTGCCGTAGGTAAATTAGCAACGCGCATTCATTCGCGTTTTTTCATTCATCACTCCGTGAAGCAGCGCATTCATTCGCTTATACACTCCCTTGATGACACCGGAGACATCAAAGTCTCCACCGAGCGCACCCTGCCAGTGGAGTGTGCAGTGTTGTTTGCATAGCTCCGACCGCCCGCGGAGTCTGGTAGTAGGCAAGTGGACTACCGTGCAATTTCAGTCAGAGAGTGGTGCTTCAAAGAGGTTATCTCGCTCTTCAAATATTTTGCCGGACTTTAGGTTATCCGCTGATCACGGGAGGAGAACTTGGTCGGGATAGATGTTTGTCAGGGCTACGTTGTAATATAGTGATCTGCTCTATCCACTTTTGCTTCGCAAACAATCTACCAGTGTGTGGTCTCATATTCCCCGTGTTTTAAAGACCATGGAGAAAATTGAAATGTTTTAGCATCCGGAGTCGATTGGGTAGGAAGAGTATATTCATTTATTTAAGTGGGTTATTAGATGGACAACAATGGCACGGGATTGCACGACACTGGCTCCTAAATGTGCTCTTCTTCTTTTGCTCACAGGTGAGTAACAAAGCTATCTCCGATACTTGGCTACTTAACAACTAAAATTATTGTTCTTTATATAATGTACATGGCTACATACAGTTAAAAAAAACTAGTGCTCTTAGTCTGACATGTCAGTGTTCGGACATGACAAAAGTGCTTATGTGTGCTTATATTTGTTGTTCTATGAGAGATGCTTTATCATCTTTCAGACCTTTCTCATTGTCTTTTAAATTGGAAACCGATAATGCTGTTGGGCAACTGTTAAGACTTGCAATCTGTTGGTAAACAACCTCAATACATACATCAGTGGCGCAGTCAAGAGGCGCATAGTGGAATAGACTCTCTGCGGGCCAAAAGTTAAATGCATGGGACTAGTCTGTAGAATTTCACCCGGTTAGTTTCCACATTGGCATTTAAGCTAGAATTTGCCATAATTCACTCAGTAATATTAGTATGGACGTCGCATATGTCTCTGTATCATTGCCAGTCTCTTTAGTTATCGAACCGAGGGTTCTGAGCCCAGGGATGGGCTATGGTATTGTTCACCTACAACGAGCGTGTCGACGCTTGTAGGTTAATCTAGTAAAATCTGGTTTGGCTCATAAAATCCACGCTTGGCTATAACAGGCAGTCGTAGTAATGTAAAGGTCATATGCATGCAAGTACTCCCAGATGGCAAGAATGAATGCAGCCTCAAGAAAACTCCCGAGGACTTGTCTGGGAATCCCTCACGGATGTCGTTGTTCAAGCCCATCGGCACCTATTCCCCAGGAGAGCACATCCATTCTGTTCCATTTGGAGTGTCCGGCTGCTATCAAAAGAACTCGCGTACGAGGCCATTTAAATGTATAAATATGAATAGATGAAAAGCTGAGTAGAGATGATCTGTTTGCATAATATGGCTGAGATTGTGGTTGTATGCGGACATGACATTATCCACAAGAAATGACAGGCTTAATCTGCTCTGTACTGTCTCGGTATGACAAATATCCTGATGACTTTGCAAAGGGTGTGAAAAAGACTTAAATATTTGAAATATCTAAATTATTTTCATTAGATAAGAATAACAACAATCTTTCAACACTGGACCCATGGGCATTTAATGGCTGGTCCTTGTTGTGGACATACACCCCCGTGATTATTCTGTAAAATGACAGCATGATGTGTGTGACACCATTTCAACTTTCCACCACAATTTAAGAAAGTGTTATTCTTATGGGTTTAGCGATGTTAGGGTGGCCCAGATCAAATTGGCTCTGTTGGTGTGCGTTGTTAGTGTGCAGCAAATACTGGTAGGCCCATAATCCTAATTGATTTTCAGATATAGATGCAGGGCTCAGAAGTCAATTACAAAAGCTGATTTTGTCAAACATGTAGGCTGCTGCTGTTAATGCACAAAACACGCATGCATACACACAGGCAGTATCTAGACCAAGGCTTGATAAGTGTTTTATCAAGATTTGCTCAGCATGTTGCTTAGTGCGTGTAATCCTATTTGCATGAAGTCTTTTAAATAAATGCTGGGCCATGTTAAATTTAGCAACACCCCGCCAGTTGTGTCAATTAGTCCACATTTATAAATGCTGTATTACCACCAATGATGTGTGTGCATTTCAGCTCAATTGAGTAGTTATTTTCCATTGGGAGGGATCCAATTAGGCACAGTGGCGTCAAATGCCAGCGAAGATGTATAGCATTCAGACAACAAATTTCTTGATTGGATTTCCACCCCTCACCCCCACCCTCCTTGTTTCCTGCCCTTGGCACACACGCCCATTACGTCTAACCTGGTTTCACCTATCAGAAGCCCCTTAAATCATTGCTAATGAAGGACAAAGGAACGGGCGACAACACTGTTGCACCACGGAACTGGGCTTTTGGGTGTGACTCCGCAAGCCTCTCGTTTTATGGCTCTTCTCAATTTATTGTACTGCTGATTGGGTAGGCTGGGCCTATGTGTGTGTGTGTGTGTGTGTGTGTGTGTGTGTACAAAGCGTCTCAGAGTAGTAAAAAAGCTAAACAGAAATCGGTCAACCCTGTATGTAATTCCAAATCAGTTGGGGACATCAGCTGGAAATGTGAGCAGTCTTAACTTGGTGAGAGAGAGAGATGCCGAGCAGAGAAGGACCCAGAGCAAGGCGGCGGCTCTTATCTGTTGCAAACAGTCATCACATTCGAAAGTCCCACAGGGGGAGAGAAAGAGTTGTTGTTTTTTCTTCCCCCGGAGCGCATTTATGTTTATGTGAGATTTGTTTATGCTATGCAGATAAACTGCCAAGTGGCGATGCACAAGAGACAGGGCGTCAGGAGTGAACTGGTGCAGTGCTGTGCAATGCTAGGACAAGGGAGGACCGCTGCAGCTTTCATAATAACTTTAAAAAAGTTCCTTGAGATTATCACTGCTCAATTTTTTCTTTCTAATAAAAACAAGCATTCTGTGTTTTGTCCTTGTTTTCCTTTTTTTGTGTGGGCTTCTTCAACCATGAATAATAGCGTTTACTTTTCCCCTGAATACAATTTGAATACATTTTTTAAATGTGAAATATCAGTGGATTTACCCCTTTGGACTCAGACCAGTCATGTGTTTTTTTTTCAGATTATTCAAATATTTCATGTGAGTAACTGTAGCTTCTACCAGTCACACACAAAAACAGTGACAAGAATGATTTTTGTCTTTTCAGCTTACCATATCCTGTCAACCAGCGCCTGCCATCCCAGCTATGAATACTTCATCGCGGAGTTCTGTCTGTCCAAGTTCTCCTTGGACATGGAGGCTTTGGATCAAAGGCTCTGGTGCAGCTGGGAAGATACTGTGGAGTGAGTGAATGTCCATACAATGGCATGTACTGTTGACCTTCCTCTGCGCTAACGAGATGACAACCGTTTCCAGGAATTGGTTTGAAAAGACTAAAAGACTTAGTGAGGCACTTCAGGAGCTGAAACTCTTTATTACCTCTCTTGGTGGCCCCTGGAGAAAACTCCATGTCTGGAAGGCTGTGTGAAAAGATCTTGTAATGGGTCTTTAAGCCTTAAAATCTCATCTACTTTACCACCATATTTCAGAATAATTTCCCAGATCTGGATGAAGATTACCAAATGAATGTGCAGCCAGCATTCTTTTCCGCATTCTCTTTGGAACTTACCTCTCTCTAAGTGCTCTTTAGTTTTAGCTGTTACCTTCACATTCTTGAACTGCTTAATAACCTTTCCTATTTTAGCTCTTGTACCAATCTATAAAACATGAGGCTATTCAGCCAAATAGGAGCTGTCAATCAAGCAGACCCCAAGAGCACTGCAGTGAGATTAGGAGTATGTTCCCGTCATAGTCTTACTCAATGCTCTTTGTGAACTGGGAGACAAAGAGAGAGAGCAAGATTGTGGCAGGAAAAGAAAGAGAGAAAAAAAAAAGAGAAGGTGGGAGGGAGCGAGGGAGTGAGAGGAATACACTGTACCTGGTGACATCCAGAGAACTGTTTCTCATCCTGCCAGTAATTTCATTTCATGGCAACTCTCCTCACCTGATATATATATAATTAAATTTTACATAAGCATAAGGTAAACCATTTGTCACAATAAATAAGATTCAGCAAAATTAGCTCACCGTTGTTAAAGAACACAGAGTTGACATTACAAATGGAATTTAAATATCTGGAACAAACTGAACACACACACCTGTCCATTCACATCAACTGTATTCCTTTAAAGTCCTTCCTCTGAACAAGTTCCTATTTTTGTCAACGCTTCCTGGGAGGCTAGCCAGCCTGAAATGGCCATGACTCCAGCGCTCTGAAGAAAAACGACTCAGAGAGAATGTTTGGTCTGTGTTGCCTGTAGCATGAATCATAATCAGAGATGCTATACAAGTCTGTATGACACAGAAACAATAGGGTCTAGGCAGAATCCATGGTTCTCAAAATGCTGGCAAAATGCTACCAATTGGATTGTAACTCCAATCAGACCTCTATACTCCCAGAAAAGATTAAATCAATTACTGTTTAATGGTTTTTCTCAGTGTCATGGAACATAGAGGCTCTATACTTATAAGGCTTTCAACTTGATGCCAATGCACAGCTGTGGAGATGTTATCAGATCATGTATCCTTTTTTCGTGAAAATCTATTCTTCAAAAAAACCAAAGCCAAAAGGCCCTGAGCTCCTTAGGAGAGGAAAAAAGAGAATGTAATTATAAATTCAAATGGAAGCATGGAATAGTCGAGTTGTAATATTGTCGTGTTTTAGATCTCACACACTATGCCATCCACTTATTCCTTTTACTTAAGAGATAAGAGGAGTGGGATTGGGAAGCTAACATGACAGGCCTCTTTTTCATTGACACCAGCCTGTGCTTGGCGGCTTAAAGCCCCCCCCCCCCCCCCCCCTATAATGTTTCTGCGAACACTAGTCCATGAGGAATGTTTATGTAACACCCGATACATCCACTTGTGACGATGCTTTTACAGACACATGGTTGTAGACAGATCCGTGTGAAGAGCCTCTCGGACACTCAGAGGACAGTAGCAGATTGGTGGGGGGAGGTGGTGGGGTGGTGAGTGAGTTTTGGATTCCGGCTAAGGACAGTCCAGCGAAATGAAACGTATCTGTCAAAATACACTGTATGTGTGGGCAAGATAGCATTAAGGACATAACAGGCTTTCTTAAACAGCTGTGACTGGAGACTCCAACTCGTGTTTATTTACGGCTTTCAGGGGATTGTGTTCTGAAGTTGCTATGGATTTGTACGGTTTGCGCAACCTATTTTTCACTAGTGAATCAATCCTGCTGCCTTTATCAGTGTGACATTTCAGGTGTTTGTTATGATAATAGCGCTCTACTGGTTTTAGTGCATTTGATCGCTCCACAAATGAAAGCCTAAGAAACGCTGTTATGCTAACACACTTGTGCCGACACGAGTACACTTCACAGCCCACGAGGCAAGCAATTGGCAGCTATGCTCAGGCAGAAATGTCAGCAGATGCCTGTGAGATGCTATATAAAGCTCCACTTTGCTATTTCCCAGGTCATTCATCTGGGGGAAAACTGCCTGTCTTGGGAGTATTCTGGTATAAAAACAAAGCAGAGCAGAGCCACTCTGATTGCTCCCAGTACAGGTTTCGTTGAGATACTAAAACATCGTTTGTGTGCAAGGACTCCTCATAAATCATTAACTGTCATTGATTGGCCTCAACTGTGCATGTTCTGCACCCCCCTAGAAAAGCTATTTCAAGGTGTTTTGGCCAGAGGCTAATTATGGATTAGTCGACATTTCCCGTGTTCATAACTAATCATTCTTTCACAGGCCGTTACCGACCAATTAAACAACCCCCTTCTCTTAGCTTAAAAGATGAATTGTCCCATTAATTCTAATCAAGAAAGCATATAGATTGTTCCTGCTGGCATCAGATCAGTCTTGCTGAATAGCAGTCAGTGATTTCTGCTATTGGTATTTGTCCCCCTTACCACACCCCACCCTGTCCATACCCCCAACCACATAGTCTGGTTATAATAAGCAGTGTTAATCCTGTCTGTAACACTATCTGCTAGACTGCCTTATGCATTTCATAGCTGAAGTTTTTTTTTTATCTCTATCTTTCCCACTCTATGACTCCTATTTTCATACACATGGGAATCTTACTGAAACTCTGCTGCATGGCTAAAAATACGGCACAGATAAAGTCAAGTGAAGAGCTAGACTATTCAGAAGGCAATAAAGAACCATGCAAAGGGTAGGACCAGCTGGAAAGTAAATACCAGCTTCCACAACCTCATTTAAGAGGTACCTTACGGCTAATAATATTGTTTCTGGAAAACCACATGGGAGGAAGAAAATCCATTGTTCCACCAAATCCATTTGCAGACACAAACAGAGGTTATTAAAGGGATTATTGAAAGGCTTAAGGCTTATAGTGTTGGCTAGTAAGGCTGGGGGACATTCATATGCTTAATAAATTGTGAGAGACAATCATGACCCATAAGGGACACTCTGAGGATAACATATCCATGCTGATGTTAGGCTACAAGGACAAGAATAAATGGTGCATAGCCCTTCCAAAGCTCTACATTTTTTAACCCTTATGGGATTTCTGGGAAAAGAAAAAAAAATGGCTTATTTAAATTAGATTTAGTTATTTGTCCAAAGAGGGACAACTTACTTATGGGATCACAGTTCCCTTGAGGTCAGTTGTCATTTACCATGTTTCTAACAGGATTTTTGTGTTCTTGTTTTCTACAGGCTGTACGGATCCCTGACAAACTGCACTTTCCAGATAGCCACAAAGGTGGGCTGCTTCTGGCCTAACCAGCAGGTGGACGAGTTCTTCATCAGCATCCACCGTGACTACTTCAAGGACTGCGCCCTGACGGGCCGGCTGCCCCACGACCCGCCCAACCACATCCTGGGCCCCTTCATCGCGGTGCCCGTGATGATCACCCTGCTCATGACGGCCCTGGTGGTGTGGAGAAGCAAGCGCAGCCAGGGCGTCATGTAGAGATGTCCTCTGGGCACCTTCATCCACCGCGTCATTGGACTAACAGGAAAGGGTGTCCTCACCTATCTGGACTGGAAAGGAAAACAATGCTTGACCCTTGTCTGCTAATCACAGTGGAGATGGAACAGTTTGTATGTCCTGCTGATGGGATATCTCTGACCCTATAACCTTTACAGATGGACTAGGAAAAAAGGGAATGGATAAATCAAGCCTTATGTAAGAGAAGGACTTTGATGTCTCTCTGTATCCGCTCACAATCTTACCCATAGCTAAAAATAACTGTAGGCTAATTACTGCTGGTGATACAAGTAGCATAACATTTCAACTCCCCAAAGCCACCGCTCGCCATTGCTCTATTTTTGCCTGTCTTAACAGCCCTCCCACCAACCTCCAGCCCCTAATTTAAGAGCATTCTTGGCTCATTCTGCAGTGATGTCTGGCAAAGGTTCTCTTAGTGCTGATGGATACTAAAAAAATCACGTCAACACCCCTGTGGCCATGGAAGTAGAGAATTACACTTCAGATCAATTGGAAACCAAACTTCCGGTTGGCACATAACTGCTCATTGAAGGAACTGCTGGTAACCCAAGTCAGTAACATTTGGTTTTGGATCGTGTCTTTAAAGACACTGTCTGCAATTCTGGCGGAAGGTTGATATTTGAGCTCAACAGCCAATCAAAGCACACCCCTCTTTTCAGTGGTTCTGAACCAACGTGCCAATAGGCTGGAATTGTTTCTGGCTCGGTCCGAGCCACAATGTTTCTCATTTACAGGAGCCAGGACTGTAACAACAAGACAAATACCATTTTTTTAAGCACACACAGACACAACAGACAGCTAGGGGACCATCACGAGCAATTTGCTGAATTTGACAAAATATTGAATTAGCATCGCAGACTCTACCTCTAAGTGGGATGTTGTTTCCAGCAGCATTGAAATGATAGGTCTATGGTCCTGCTCCTTCTAAAGTCTCCAGAGCAAATTCAGTCTATCCTATTTCTTTCCTAATGACTGTCGTTATACTGACAACAAAATAGGGCGGTAGAATAAATGAGTCCCAACGTAATGAGCCTGGGTTGAAATCTTGGAGTACTGCTCTTCATAAATACAAAGCGATGGGTGAATTTCCCAGCAGGTGGTTTATTCTATCTCGACAATGCACACACCAGCAAATAAAAACCTGGGCATCATTAGAAGCAGAACACAGAGGAGGATCAAAAGACTTTCCTTGTCGAGGAGTTTGTGCGTGTTGCATAACGAACCTTCTGACAACGGCATGGCCCTACAAAGCATCTTCACCTCAACATCTGAATCACAATGAGGCGTTTGTGAATTCATGTGCGCTCTAGATGACTGTGTGGGAGAGATACCAACAAAAACACCCCCACAGGTGAGAAGCCTTTTGTGTCAGCCCACATGGGATAAAAAAATACATCTCTTCAATGGAAAGTCCACGGAAGCCATAGACAGCTTCCGCCCTCGCATACTGAATATTTCCTGTGCCACCTCATCAAAATGCATGCATTTTTAGTTCGCGATTAATAAAGTCTTCATCTGTCTCTGTATGTCTGTCTATCCTATCTTTTTTATTTATCTATGAGGGTTGCATTAAAATAAGCTCTTCCTCTTTCTCACTATCCAAAAAGGTATTTGTCTAGCTGTGTCTATCAAAGTTGCATTGAAAAGTGGTTTCATCTGACATTTCGGAATTCTACGAATGAATGACAAGGTCACATGGAAGTGTCGGTCTTACTTGACAGAGGATATTCAAAGCTCGCTAACTTCATGCTTAGAGCAAGTTAACAGAGACATCCGACTCCACACCCAAGTGGCCTCTCGCGGTCTATGCTTGACTGACACCTCTCGAGAGGGTGAGCGACAGGTGCACGATGAAGACGAGCTTGCAACAGGACATGGGGAAGGGGAACGTTAAGAGTGCTACATGGATCTGTGGAGATGTGATAAGGGAAATGAGGACTTGTAAGGGTTGCTGAATGTAGGGCTTTTGTCAGTCCAGTTCCATTTTGGAAAAGATTGAGAAATCCAATTGGGTGTTCAGCATACAGACGAGATAAGCCAGAGGAGAGAAGGTTCGATAGATAAGTGGATGTCAAATTAAAAGAGCATCTGATAAGCAAGATCTGATAAACGTGGCAAATTAGGAGTGGATAACAAAACACCCTGAGTGATCAATACACATCAGACCTGAGTGTGTCGCTGGTCGTGATAGCTGATAACCACTGTTTCCATGTGTCTTTGGCACGAACTATTAAGTCTGGAAGATCACAGGCAGTCACCTAATTGGACTGCGACACAGGACCAAACACTCCATCGAATCAATGATCCTCCCCAGAGTGAAGACAACCGGACTGCTCTATTAAAAGAAATGCTTCCAAGGGGGAACATCCTGGACCAATTAAACACAGCTTTCCAGTCTTGCCAAGTGGCCTTCAGACTTTGTAAACAGATTACTATCTACAGAGCACAGATATGGGAAAATAATGTGTGTGTTTCTGTATGTTTGTGGGCTCTCGAAAGCCCATGGAAAATCCATTCTCTTGTCTCCTGACAACCCTCTCTCTCAGGGTGCGAAAGGTGCCAGGCAGGGCTCAGGAAAATGGAGTGCACATTGAAAGGGAGGCGATGAACACACACTGTACCGTCAGCAAGTGGAGGAAATGGCGTCTTTGTTAACAGCCACTTAGTCAGAGCGAGACTGCTCCTCGACTGATAAGATAGGAGGATGTCGTGATGTGCATGCTTTTCTCATCAAATTATCTGACAAGCCCAATTTAGCAAAATGCCCTCGAGGGGCAGTCAATTTACAAAGTTCCGAGATATTCTCGGTGGAGTCCAGCACCCTCAGCGCAAGTTAATGAACACAAAAAGAGAAAAGTTCCTTCCGTAGTATAATTCCTCTTTAATATATTTTACAAATGGATATACAACTCTAAGAAAAGAAGAGTTTAAATAATATCGTCAAGCCTCACCAGCTCTTTAGACGGTTTATGGTTGAGCACATCAAGAGCCCAGTGCATGCTACCAGACCACACACACACACACACACACACATTTCACTCAGTCACTCCCGCAAAATACATGACAGATACACAAAAATACTAGCATACATCTACACACTGATGTATACATGCACACATCTGTGAAGCTGAACACATACCCGCACACGCACGCACATTTCACAGCCGATAAGATGCATACAACAGAGCAAGTGACATATTCCACATTCTGATTTGAGGAAGCTGAAACAGTCTCTTTTCTCGCATACAGAGGCACACTTAGTGAGACATTATAACACGCACACCCATAATGTGTGCATGTTTTCATGAGATGTGTTAAAATGACCTGTAGAACAGTCTCTATTGTGTTGCGCTGGATGACAAAGCGGAGGGGCTCAAACAGCAGTCAGAGCACCCCCCCATCTTCTGCAAAGAGCCCACCTCTGGTTGACTACCATAGGCCACATGGTGCCGAACCCCGACCTCCACTCGGATTGGCCAGTCTCTCATCATGCTGGCCAATCATCATCAGATGAACTTCGAGTGTGACCCTGTGATTGGATATCCTTTGGCAGGGTAAAGCAAGTGGAACAGTGCATTCTGGGAGTTGTAGGCGGTGGCATGCGGAGGAGCAGGTTTGTTTGGTTTGACCTAGGCTAACTGTCCAAGGACATGAAAAACACAAAAGGCAGGCACTAGAACGGGGGAAGATGACATCAAAAG
>NC_045172.1:8714970-8782470 GCF_900700415.2 Clupea harengus
AGTCAGCCCACTGAATAAATAAAATAGGAGTGCATCTGCAAGAACTTGAAGAGAATGGGTGTGTATTTCATGATGGATTAGTGAGTCAGGAGATGGATGTGTGTGTGTGTTGTGTGTGTTGTGTGTGTGTGTGTGTGTGTGTGTGTGTGTGGCTGTTGAGACCCAGTGACAGTGAAGACAGAGGAGCCTGCCCTGAGGAAGTGACAGCACACACTGGTGATCTGGACGGGCACAGAGAGCAGGAGTCGAGCAGGAAGGATGAAGAGGTAAAGAGGGGGGGGGGGCGGGCGAGACAGGGGGAATGACTGCTGCTCAACAGAGGTCTGACAGTGACAGGAGAACCCGCTGTCAGCTCACTGCAAGAGGGCTCAACCTGCGCTGACACCTAAACGCTCGGAGTGTGAACACACACACACACACACACACACACAAAAACACACACATCCACATAGATATACTGTAAACTAACATATCCCCCCCCCACACACACACACATGCACACATACAGTGGAACAACCATATCTGCTGATTCGCCCCTCATCGTTTCAGTTTTCCACAGCCCGATGAATGAATAGTGAATGGAAGACAGGGCGGAACGAAGGAATGGAAAAGGTAAAAGATATTTTGTTCCGTCGTCCATTGAAGTTGAAGCAAAAACATCCAAATCGAATCGTTTATTGGACAACTTTTATTACAGTATATTGTCATACAATTGTTTGTTATTGTTCTTGATGTCTTGTTGTGTGTCATTCATCGATTCAACTTTAACATAGGAATGTATGCACATGAACACCAAGTCAGATATGGTGTTCCCTATTATCCGTGGTAGGTCTTGGAACGTCTCCCCCCCAGATAAGGGGCCACTACTGCACACAGAGGCACGGTGCTACACAGCTGTCCAAGCACACACACGAGGAGGAAACGCACTTCTATTTCACCCATCGTCACATACAATAATATGAGTGCACACACGCACACGCACAGCACACACACACACGCATCAGCTCCTAGCAAAAACACCACCATTGCACCACTTCAGCGGCCAGTGCTCACACAAACACACACACACACAGAGAGAGAGTGCCATTTCATCCGTCAGTGTATACTCACGCAAACACACCAACAATGTAGCACTTCAGTGCCAAGCACACACACAAAAATACACATACAGCACAATTACCAATTAATACACACGCACACAGTTGTCACTTAGCTGTCAGCACACACACACACACATCTTACCACTTCAGTGCCCACGCATTTATACACACACACACACACACACAGCCACTTCACTTTTCAGCACACACACACACACACACACACACACACATCCAACCACACCTGGAGTGAGAGAGAGAGAGAGCGAGAGAGAAAGAGCACAAGGCTGAACAGGAGACAGGACACATGAACAGCAGTAAGAGAAGGTGAGAGATTACAGTGTGTGTGTGTGTGTGTGTGTGTGTGTGTGTGTGTATGTGTATGTGTATTTGTGTGTGCATCTGTTCGTGGGTGGTGAAAATAGAGCAGGTATTCTCCAAAAAAAAAATGATATGAATAATTGAGTGCTGAGAGAAACAGTGAGAAAGGGAGAGAGAGAGCAAAGGAAGGATGGAGAAAGTGAATGAGAAAAAAGAAAGAAAGAAAGAGACAGCAAGAGAAAGAGAATGTGAGAGCGACATGTGATGTACTCCGTCTAGGATATAATGGCCTGGATCAGTGAGAGAGAATGGGCGTGCGGAGCCCAGCACTGGCTAGCCGCACCCCCGGAAGGATCAGGGGATTATGAGCAATTCGCAGGAGCCGCACAATCATCCTATGGATTGGCCTGGGTTCATTTTTACCCATCCTCATGTTTAGAGCGGCCGTAATTGACCTGTTAGCCACCATCCAGACCCATTATACTGCCCGCGGCCGCTATATCCTAAATGATGTCATTACAAAGTGCATTATGAGGAAGCACATTGAGCTGAATTGAATTGCTAAGCTAGCGGAGGGTAGAGAGGATGGTAGGGCGAGAAGCAATAGTAAGGAGATGGTGGGAGCTGAAGCAAAACGAAACGAGAAGTATAGCTATGTGTGTGGGTGTGTGCAGCGGGGGGGGGGGGGGGGGGGGGGGGGGGGGTAGGAGCAGGTATTCTCCAGTGAACAAAGGCAATACTGACAAGAGAAGGGGGGAGAGAGAGAGAGAGGGGGGGGGGTATAAAGAGAGAACAGAACAAGAGAGAGAGAGAGAGAGAGAGAGAGAGAGAGAGAGAGAGAGAGAGAAGGCAGTGTGTCTGTTCTCTGGCAGGCTGAGCAATGATGGTACTGTGTACCAATTAAGGGAGCTGCAGGCAGAGAGAAGCAGACAGGGAGAACAGAGAGACCGAGGGGGAAGAAATAGAAAATGTGTAGATATGAGAAATGAAGAAAGAAGGAGAGACAGAGAAGAGACGTATACACGTGACAGCGTGTGAGAAAGCATGGAAGTGTGTGTGTGAGAGTGTGTGTGTGTGTGTGTGTGTGGAGAGAGTGTGTCTTAGGAACTCAGATGAAGAGATTCTGCATGGGACATGATTTATCAGTGAAATGAGAGTCACAAAGAGACAGAAACAGAGACAGAGAGTGAAAGAGAAAGAGTCCAAGTTGTGTGCGCCTAAATAAGCTGTAGATGCCCTGACAGGCGGCTCAGATGGAAAGGGGACGATACAAATCTCTCTCCCTCTACACACACACAAACAGACTCTCTCTCTCACACACACACACACACACACACACACACACACACACACACACACACTCACAAACACAGACTCTCACACACACACAGACACCGACAAACACACAGTCACACAGACACAGACACAGTCACACACACAGACACAGACACAGACTCACACACACACAGACAGACACCGACAAACACACAGTCACCCACAGACACAGACACAGACTCATACACACACATGACTCACCTTTAGCGTGCGTGTCGGTGCCCAGCCCGTGCCATCAATCGAGTGCTCTCGCAATAAACTGCGGGGGGAACAAAAGGCTTTCATTAGCGACTCCATTAAGCTTCTGATCGTTAACGAGCGGCACTGCCAGCGCGACTAATTACGCCAATGAGACCATGCCCCAGCAGAGGGAGGAGGTAAAAGGGGGATTAAGGGGGAAGAGGGAGGGGGGGTTGTTACCTCAGGCAGATCTCGCCCGTCTCTGCGATGTTGGGGTGCCATATTCTGGTCAGGCATTTGACTTTTGGAGGCTGCGGAGAAGAAGAGTGGTGGTGGAGGAGACAAATTGATTAAAATGTGTGTGTGTGTGTGTGTGTGTGTGCGTGTGCGTGCACGCGAGTAAAGAAAATGGTGTCATCCTCTGCGGATGAGCCGACCTGACAGTCACAGGTGCACTGCACACAGGGGCCCCAATCTTAAGGGAGTCTTACCCTGGAGGTCAAACAGATTGATTGATCCGTGAAAAGGAAGAGTGACCTTCACTCGCCCACATACGCGTCGTTATGAAAACATCTTAAATGGCATCCGTTTAACCGTGCCTTTTCAACTGATCTCTTTTGGTGGCACTCGAACGCATTACGTGGGCGGAGGAAGCTACAGCCTAATGGCTGCGCATCAACGGGAAATGGGATTACAGGGTCAATTCTGTGGCATTTATCGAAAACACAATTAAAACAGCAACTAAGTCAAATTAAGAGAATCTGATGAAATGACAAAGCCCCATGCTTGGGACGTCGGCAGCTTTTCTCTCCCTCCGAATCATTGTTCCATGACGCATAGTGGAGACAATTAGCACAATGGCTGAAGATGGAAATTGCCTTCATTTTCTCAAACTAATTAATCCATCAATCTGATGCGCAGGGCAGAATTTCCAGAGATGGACCCCGGCAAAAATACTGGGTTTTAAAAGCGGAGGACAGGGTTTTTGAATGGTGTGCAGCCCACGAGACCCTGTACTCATGGACTCCAGTCCCTCAAGTCAAGCAGCTCTACAATATTTAAAAGTACTTTGCAAATGTAACAACTCAAGCACTCACCAAGGCTGGATGTGAAGACACAGGGCTAGACTAGAGCTAGACCGACAGATAGTACCTGGTGCCATGGTGTGTTCAGAAAGATAAATCATACTTAACTCTCACTGATTTGCAGATACTTAAATTAACTAAAACTCAAGGGATTCCCAGTACTTTCAAGCAGTCTGAACCCAAAAACCCTGAATATTCTATCTATATAATAATATATAGATCTATATAATCTAAATGACTGTGCCGACTGTGAGCACAGAATGACAGAGAACTGGCTGTGGTCGACGTGGCTCTACTTTGCAATGTGTTTCTCATTTGTGGTGCATTGTGGGAAGTCAAGACAGTGACACTCACCACCATGTTGTAGGCATCGGGCACGTCGATTTCAAACTGAAACTTTCCACTCTGATAGTAGCCTTCATCTGTGGACAGAGAAGAGACCCGCAGTTCAATAGACAAATATTTACACACACACACACCCCCCTCATCTCCAGATACAGGTTGCTGTTTAGTTGTCCTGGTTGTCAATATTTAGCCACATTCAGAGTTTCATTATGGCATAATACTCTCTCCTTATACCAGGCGCTTTCTGAATCGTTTCTCCCAATTGAACATCACTTGAACAAACACCATTTAGAGTTTAATTGCAACATGATAATGATTTTTCACTGCACATCAAAGAAGACGAGCGCCACTGTGCTGCCACAGTGCATCCATCAGACGGCCTAAATAATCCATCAGAACAACGTCAAAAAACAGACGGTGCATTTCCAATGCTGCTTGGTCAGAACTAGGCCGCTGTACTCTACTGATTATTTGCTACAACAACTTCTTCTGGCAGAACTCAACCCTCCCTTTCTGCCTGCTACATAAATTGTTAAGTCAGCGAGGGGGGTATTGTTGGAAAGAAAAATATTCTAGCTGGGGAGCTCCATCGGGAACCAGAGTTTTTTTTTGGGCAACTCAAAGAAAGAGGGGGGGAGAAATGTTTAACTATTTATACACAAGTGCTGTACGTGTTTGAAAAATGAATTCCCCACGTGTTACACACTCTTGAGCCACAGTTCAGTGACGAAAAGGCAGAGGCACACACAGGCACACACACACAGGCACACACAGGCACACACACACAGGCACACACAAGCACACACAAGCACACACAGGGAAATTACCAAAACCACATACTGCCAGCATCACACTCCCCCCCCCCAGGAATGTCTCTAAATATATCTGGCTGCCAGAGACTCGTCTTCACACGTTGGCTGACGGACTGTCACCGCTTCTAAGTTCAATCGACATCCTTACTCAAGTTGCCAATTCACACAGCCCTGCTCGCTCCAACCGTCTTCACAGGACCGGTTCAGCCCGCTTTTAACAGACGTCCAATCAATAGGAAGAACTAATAAATAATGAATTCAAAGCGGAGAAAAGGGTGGTGGGGGAGGGGATAAATTGGCGCTGGAGTGTGACTCAGAGAGTTCTGGAAAACCCCAGGGATCGTCCGCCCCCTCGACATCTTTCTTTATTTTTTTTATCTCCTCTCCTCCTCTCACGCTCCTGAGGTACCAGCGCTTCTAGAGTGGTTTGGAGCAGGGGCTTCCGAGCAGCCTTGACACTGCAAGCATCTCTTTCCCCCGTTCACTGTAAGGAAGGAGGAACCCCCCCACCCCCACTACAGTGGCCACTAAAGCGCTGACGCCGGCAGTTTTAAAAATGCTCCCGCGGGGTGTTTGCTTGTCTGTCAGCTTCGGCAACGCAGAGCACAGGCAGTTTTGGCAGCTCATGCGCTGAACATTTTTAAGGGAGGAAAAACACAAAATGGAACTCTCCGAGGCTCTCTGGCATACATCCACAGAGGAACCTTAAATGGCAATACTTACTTTCTTTAAAGGGCGATACAATGTGGAACCACGATAAAGGTTCTTTCACTTTTGCTTCATAGCAATTTAGAGTGGTAGAACTATTTAGTGGCACAAAGAACCTTGTTATCCAACAGTTTGCACAAAGGCTTGTATGTGGATGAACCCTTCAGAGTCTATTTTTATCCAAAAATGGCCTCCAGAGGTGTGGTCATTCACAGACAATTATTAGCTTGATGGGTTCATCAAAAAGTCGGATGATAATTCTGCACTGCCACGTAAATATTTAGTGATTTACTTGCTCTGATTGGATGTTACTCTTTCGAATATAGAGCTTACCGTTAAACCACAGCCTCTATGAAATAAAGGAGAGCAGAGTGTGTGTGTGTGTGTACTCAAACACAAACTGACTGGCCGCGCTCAGAGCATCAGCCGTAATCAGAGCCAATCAGCCCCCAGCGTGGTGGCCGGAGACTGCAGGCTCCCTCTCCCCCGCCGGCTCTGAGTCACAGGGCAAAGAGAAGAGGCTTCATCAGGGCACAGACAGACCAGGCTGGAGTGGGGCTGGATTAAGGAGGCTGGATTAAGGGGGCTGAACGTGTGTGGGTGTGTGTGTGTGTGTGTGTGTGTGTGTGTGTGTGTGTGTGTGTGTGTGTGTGTGTGTGGGATGGAAAAATACGCGGACCTGAAGCACCAAGCCCTTCAGACAGGTGCGTGATTTTAATGAACGCGAGGCCAAGGGCTAAACCGACCAACATCACTGCAGCTGAGGCTTAGCGGGCAATTTTGGCCATCTTCAGAGACGGAAATTTTATTTAACCTCCTCCTCAGCAGCACCTCCTCCTCAGCAGCACCTCCTCCCCATGTCCCCTTCAGATGAGAGTGGCTCTGGAGAGCTCAGACACAGGGGGACAGGGATAAGCTTGCCCGCCTCCTCCATTCACACAACCAAAGGGAAGGAGGGAAAGAGGATGAGAGAGAGAGAGAGAGAGAGAGAGAGAGAGAGAGAGAGCGAGAGAGAAAGAGAGAGAGAGAGAGAGAGAGAAAGCACGCTGACTCCCCACCAGGTCTTCTGCTCTCAATAAGGCACCTCTTAGATGCCTCTTCACAAAGACTTCCCAGAGTTTCTGTGTGTGTGTGTGTGTGTGTGTGTGTGTGTGTACGTTAAATTGAGGTAGATGTTTTCCTTTTGAAAACACAATCTCAGATCGGAACTCTGCCCATTCGCTGCAGCAGCTCATTTCACTCATTAAATTATCCCATGTTAGTGCTGGTTTAAAACACGCACTAATTAGCCAAGCCAGAATCACCCAATGCTGACATGAATCACCAAAGGCTACTTTGGCTTTTATCTGAACTCTGTGAATGTCTGCGTTTGAGCAAGTGCATCTGTGCATACGCAAAACACACACACACACACGTATATAAATTGTATGCGTGTGAGAGAGAGAGAGTGAGTGAGTGAGTGAGTGAGTGAGTGAGTGAGTGAGAGAGTGGAGCTGGGTAGTTGGATGCAGACAAGACACATTAAATCAGGCTGCTCAAGTCTTGAACACCACCCACAACGTTTTTTTTTCCTCTAACATTCTATCCTGGAGATTCGTCCCTGTGTCTCCTCCATAATTCATGCCCGTCGTCACCTGGCACTTGTAGTATGAATACTTGATTCGGACGGTCCCAGGAAGAGGACGGAAGCCCGCCCAGTGGGCGACGTGTTTGCTCAGTGAGTGATTGCACCGGGAGCTGTTTGAGAGTCTGTGGCTTCATCGTGTTTAATCCCCAACCCTTGAAAAGCTCATTCTCCTGGGCATGCAGCTGTGAAAAATTCATTGGGGAACGTTCACAAATTTAATTACGGCGAGTTTACCCACTCTGCGGCCACTGTGTGCACTGTGGCCAATGGAATGGGTCCTCTACGTATGTAGAAAAACCAGTGCAGAGAAAGATTCTGAAGACAAAATGGCGTTAACAGCCTTAAAAGGAATTGTGCGTCTGTCGTGCAACCGAGTTTGCATGTTCTCTCGTGCAACGGTTGACATAAATGTGTTTATATATTGGTCAGAAGTAAAACAGATTTCAAAGGAAATGGACGGTGCAATCTCACTGAATGTAACCACTAGCACGCCACCCATGGAGGAGTGCAGAGATGGGAAATTAAACTTTGTAAGCATGACTCCATAGCTAAGGCATGTTCAGCATGAGGCTGGATTGAGAGTGACCCAGGAGAACAGTGCAATCAACAAAGCAGCAGATTCTGGACTTAAATTAACTTAAGAGGAGGAGAGCGGCTTGTTAGGTTGCACAGCATAAACAAATAGAATAATTTATGTTTCCAGATGTTTCCTAATGTTGAGAAGAGTACAATTATTTTGCACCATGACCTCTTGAATTTCCTCACATTTAGAAGCATATACAGTATATGGCAGTAAGGAAAATGGGAGTATGCCTTCATTTCAATTCTCTCACTCCTAAGCTACTGTCCTGTAACCATCACAGTAATACAAGGGGTCAAATGAAATAGGTCGTACTTAAAAAAACATGTCCATATGTACAAGGGAGAAGGTGAATTTTTACTGGCAGACTCACCTGGACTTATAGCCAGCTGAAAGTGGTGAAGCTTGTTCACATCCGGGAATGTGACTTTGCAGGTGTCTGAAGACCACAAAAAAGAAACATGGAAACATTAACAATAATTGTTACTGCTACTACTAATAATAATACTAACAATACAAATAACAATAATAATAATAAAACAATACAGATATTGCATGCTTTGTTTTATAAGGCTGCGTTTAATGTTAATACAGCTTCTTGTTAAATCTCTAACACTGTTCGATGCAGCAGACTTCAGGGCTGGGATAGTTCTGGAAATAACAGAACTTAAAAAAAAAAACAGGATTTTCAGACAAAGAGGTGACCTTCTGTGAGCTGGCAAATGTAGAGGGAAAAGGTAAGCACACTCACTGGGAAGATTGGTTTCCAATTCTGCAACCTCTGCAAACGAGGGAGGGAGAGGGAGCGAGCGAGAGAGGGAAAGAAAAGAGAGAGAAAAAAAGAAAGGGAGTGTAATTAGACACAGTATGACCTTTTCGGGCCAAAAACCGCTGACAGTGACACTGAAGCATTGCTGCGCTCTCTATTCCCGGGCCACTTGGATCCGTCACTCCACAGCGGATTACCGTCCCCCTCCACCTTCCACCCGCCTCTTGTCTGAGGAACTCCTTCTGTGAAATACCTGTCTATCAACCCCTCGCACCTTCATCCTCCAGGCTGTCAAAAGTAGGCCAGTAGGGAGAGGCCTGTCTTCAGGGTCCTTCTAAGCTATTAGTTACTCCGTTCACCATCACTGGCTCACCAAGGCTTTGGCATCCCATCTGACTTGACTGTTCTACTGTGCAAGTTATATATAGACTGGACCCCCGCAACCCAAGCTCCGAGGCCTTAGACGTCAAGCACACTGGTGTTGGCACGCAAAGGCACCTCGGCTAGCAAGCGAGCGGATTGCGTGTCTGACTTGAAAATTCCCTCCCTTGGTGCTTTTACAGGTCAAGCAGAGGAACGGACTGAGAAACATGAGAAGTGTTGTCTAAACACGCTTGCATGACACAGACTGCTTAAGCTTGCTGTTAAAGGACCTAGAGTGCCTTTCAGCACTTTGTCAAGCCCAACCCACTCTAAATGAGAAGGCAAAAAAAACTAATTTGAAATGACTAACAGCTGACATTTTCTTTATTTTGTTTTGCTAAATCCTCAGGCTTAATCTTATTCTCCCTGAGGCCAAAGATAAAGAGTAAACAAGTGGATGCAGGGAGCTCGTAAGCTAGAGGCAATGCCTGAAGTGTGTGATGAGTATCTGTGACTGATCGCCAGCTTCCAGAAGTTTCTCCCAGACATTGCATCTCGTGGGTGCAACAATGAAAACATGATGCAGCGATGAATGTTGGTATATATTACACAGAATAAACATAGAATGAAGAGAATGTAAATCAATTTGCTGATAATTTTTACAATAACTTTATAACAATGAAATAAGTGAAGTTGGATTGGAAGGGATCTTTTCTACATACAAACTAAACATCATATTTAGTTTAAGACATAGACTAGCATGATAACTACACAGAAAGATGTTAGCACAGGTGTGATGACCATTTAGAGAGCTCATCACCTGCATAGGTTAATGTTAGGTGAGAGGGGAGGGTACCTTTGATTAGTAGGCGATCCCGGACAGACACACGGTGGGAGGAGTCTGAGGGGCCCCCAGGGGCCCGACCGGCCCGCACATCCTCCCTCTTCAGCTTGCTCGCCAACGTCAGCATGGCCGGCCCCTCTCTCTCACCTGTAGAGGCACAGAAATTGAAATGTTAAATGTAATAATAAAATAGGTACTAAAATCTAAATGCAAGTCTTAATAACTCCTGGAGCACGCAATTCGGGTGTGTTTCATTAATTTAGATGGTAAATTCTTCTGTGACAACAAAATATACCAAGACAAATAAACTGAGATACACTGCAATACTTAGAAATACCTCTTGTGTAAAAGTAAATGTTCTTAAGAATGTAATTTCCTTGTCTCCCTGTCTATAGCCTACATAAGGAAACAAGACACGAGATGAAAATGTAATACTAGTCTTAGGAAGGTTATCTTTAGAATTAACACGCAGTTACTTCTTTGGCTATAGTTTGACATTTATTTGTTTATGAATTGTGTCTATGATTGCTATAGCTTTGAATTAAAACTCAAACCCTTCCAGAGAATGACGATCATTTTGGACTTGGGACAATATTGTGGACTTGGGCTGAATTTTATTGGAGACAGGCTTTGAGTATGGAAGATAATTTCCCATTCCTGAGTCCGTAAAATATTTCCACATTAGAACAGGCAGAATATTCTGCATATTTTGCAAAAAGCCTACATCAAACTACAGTCATAATCTGCGTTACAGCGTTAAATTGCCAAAGAAAAAAAAATGTATCCTTGAATTACTGCTCTATTTTAGGCAGAACGTTTTGTGTTTTAATGGTCTAAGAAGGTATAGCCTACACCTTGCCTACCCCTAGTTAATTAGGCCTAGAGATTTGCTGCACAGGAAGTAGGTGAAGGACTACATGAATCCTGCACCTCAACATCTAAAGGGACAATGGTACATATTACTAAAGTAAATCACCCCTTATTTACAGAGCACAAAGGAGGGAAGAGTGGGAATGGCACACTGTTGCCTGGGAGACGTATAACATTTGGCAGGAAGAATGTTCTACAGCAGTCTTCCCTCCTGGGGGAGTCTAGCAAAACGTAAAAAGTATTTCTGACCGTTCACTACTCGACTACCCCTGATAACAACAATCACAACACTCTTCCTTCGCAGCCCGCAGCACTCTGCCCTTGACTGGCTGGATGCACCATGATGAGCTCAGTCAATTGTGCTGGGACAGGCAGAAATGAAAAATGCAAAGGTGTCTACAGAGTCCAAAGGCGCAGGGTTGAGGAACGCTGTCCCATACCATCAGGCAGACCCAACACTCATGAGTACATTTGCATTTGCAAGCGCTTTCAACTTGACTCAGACTCCAGTCAGCCTGTGGTGAGCAGGCGAGCAACACTGTGTTGGATAGAGCCAGGATCTGGGAGGCGATGAGGCCTGGCAGCACATCAGGACTTATCAGCCTCCCGTTCCAAGCACAGCCCCCACAATGACACTCCCAGTCAGAAGCACTAGAGGGAGACGTCCAAAGGACTGATGCATATTAAGCACGTCAGAAGTTAAGAGCATAGAGAGTAATCAAACACTGCAAACAGCTCTCTCCCTTTTCATCGGATTATAACCAATACTGAAAAATACAGGAAGTAATATGGGTGGGGGTGTGAAGAGGTGCTGGGCATAGCCTAATGCAAAGTAGGCTGATTTACACGAGTGAGTGAATCTGTTGCTCCAGAAAATGCTATGCAAGTGCATTCATACAGGCAAAACTCCCAAAAAATGTGTATTCATGGTCAACTTCAACCACAGACAAAGAGACTGTTGGCTATCACACAATCAAAACAGAGGCAGTGATAAAAGGACCATGCACTCTGTTTTCAATAAAACTTCAGAAACCATTTCAGGGTTGCATACTTCGAATAGATCTAGTATACATATACTACATCAACTGACCAAAGTGTCAGAGGAGAAGCTGAGCATCCAATTCGGTGATAAAGTAATTGGGATAATATATATGGGCATTATCATTACAGCAAAGTCCAAATTTGAACACGTAAACATGGCAACCGGACAAACTAAAAACCTCGCTTCTACATTTCTACCAAGAATGGTATGCTTCACATTCTGTGAATGGGTCTGGGAGAGTAATGTCAGAGAACAAATCTACAAGAAAACAAAGTTGTCAACCACGGTGGATTGTGACCTGTAGAGGTACGATTTCAGAGAGCTGACAGAGAACAGGTCTTCCAAATCACGTATGGTCAAATTGCAGATAATGGTCAAATTGCAAAAATATACCCAGCCCCTTCAATCAAATGATCAATCGATAACTGCTTGATAATTTCCAAAAGGACAGGTCCATTAGTGAAATCTAACGACACAAGCAAGTTTTCGATAGTGAAGACTAGCTAGCTGCACTAGGTGGTTGAATTCGGTTTAGTTGCTAACCAAATATGTTCTTCTGGCAGTTCTGACAGTTTTGAGATCAAGCTAATTATGTTGTGACTTTGTGAGTCTTGCTATTACAGCTTACTATTTTTTACTCTTAGTGGCTATGGATCCACAAGTTATCCAAGACGGAAGCCAAATAGCGAGCTAGGTGGTTACCTAGCAATGCTAGCTTGCCATCTATTCACTACACTGACACATTTCTAAAGTATCTAAAGTATTAATTCCCCGATTCGTTATCTATGACCGAGTAAAAACCCATCGGTTCATGACATGCGCATTGCGGTTGTGCACAGATAAAAAGCAATAACAATGACGAATACCCACACATGTTTCAGACTGACGTTAGCTATTTTGTGAACTAATGTTAGCAATACTGTACCTGCTGCTGTTGTGTCCGGGAGAAAGAAAGTGCTCCAAATTACACCATAATCCCCATTCACAGGTAAATCTACGAGTTCACCTCGCAATTTCAAAATATCACCGGCAATCCTATGCAGTAAACAGTAAAATAACACACAATGGTTGGGATTAACTTAGATGAACACCTCCGGTAGATCGATGTCAAATGCGGAAGTGCACATAGAATTGTGTTTCGGTAATACTTCCGACTCTCTAAAACCACCCAGTGTTAACGTTCCGCTTCACTTCTATCCATGTTAACGTTCCGCTTCACTTCTATCCATGTTTTTGCATTGTACCTAAAGGCGTTCGTTTTTGTAAGACTTGAGACAAATGGCAGAGTTTTCTTGTTTAATTCACTGACCAGTCATGAAGTTACAATAAGACCACAAAACAAGAGGAGGTATAATTCCAGTTTGTAAGGATTAGAAATTGTACCTTAAGATATTTTATTTAAATACAGAAATCATAACTAGGCTAATTCTATAGAACTACATAACAGTTTATGACATTATTTTTGTCAAAGGGAATGGACGTGATGCATCTGATAAAAGACTAGACCACACAAAAAAAACACATCATGAAATACAAATCAAATATGGGTACAAAAGTATCAGAAAACATGCGATGAGGACCTTCAATTTAGGCTACTTGTAATTTATACTTCATTATACTGAAGAATCCACTAAATGTATTGTTGTTCACTTTGTTGATGGTTTACAGGCCAGCAGATAGAAGTACTTCACCACCACAGTAACATCTGTCTCAGGAGAGGAAACGCCCAAAGCTGAGACTAACCTGAGAAAAGTGATTAAAATCAGTCATGTGTGACACAATTAGGCCCTATACAAGAACAGATACTAGGATGGCTAATACTATGCCAGAGCGTGGTGTTTCAGATAGAATATCTATGTCAGTGGCATTAAATGTGATGGTCCTAAAAGAATGTCTTTGGTTGAGGCTTATGCCCTTGTCTTTCAGCCATCAAAGTATTATAAGAAAAGAAGGGAACATAAATGGATACCCCGGTCTTTGATCTACCAAAAAAAAGAGGGCTATGTTCTTTATGACAAAGCACCAACACCAACCATGTAAGAACAAATGATTGAACATACTTCTTTCATGTCAGTATGACAGCTAATAATACTGTTGCCTACTTGTCTGTGATGTCCTGTGAAAGTCGCTTTGCCTCCAGGGGATCCTTCTGCAGCAGAGCCTGATAGCTGGTGAAGGTCTCTACCATGTGCATGTAGCTGAAGAGAGGCATCTTTTTCCGAACCCGCAAACATTCATGCCTATGGATGGAAATTACATGAATGACTAATCATACTGCAATATTTTGTTACAAATATAGACATTATACATATTCCCTAGATCCCTTGGATATATGTATGTATTGTTGGATTTTGGTGTTTTTGACGACACTGGAGTACAATTTTGAAGACATTTATTGATTGACATGAAACAGATGTGAAATTAGTATGAAAGTTGTTATGTAGAATAAGATAGATAAAAGATAAGCCTTCTCGTCTATCAGATGTAGATGTTGGTTGGAGAGTCCCTGTGACTTTCAAGATGTCTCCGCTCATCGATTTAAATTGTCCTTGCAATAGCTCTGTGATGTGCCTCTATCTCTCTCCTGGCTCTCTTCTGACCAACAACCATCACAACAAGATATGACATTCTTGCACTGAAGGTCACATACTAGGTACAAAAACTCCAGAGAGATATCTCTCCATTCTATTTTCTTACTCCTTTCTTTGTAAGAGGCTCTAGCCAGACTTGTACGTGTGCCATTAAAAACCTGACAAAGGTCTTAATTATTATTATTATTATTATTATTATTAACCCTTAAAATCGATCCCTAGACCACTTTGATGCACATGGCCATGTACAGAGAACATTTGGTAATAGCAGCATTGTAAATCAGGTCACAGTGACAATCTATTAGAAAAAAAACCTTACATTTAGAGTTACTCACTTTGTGAGAGGTATTAATGTTTTCACTCAAACCCTTGCATTACACATGAAATGACTGATAAACTTTACCAAAGTCTCACAGTATTTATGTATGTATGTATGTATGTATGTATGTATGTATGTATGTAAGTATGTATTGCCAGTTTGGTGTGTATATGTATTTATGTATTGCCAGTTTGGTGTGTATATGTATGTATGCATTTGTATAGCCAGTTTGGTTGGTCAGTCAGGGGTAGTTTTGAGGGGAAAGTCAAGCATGAGCAGTGCCAATGTATCAGCAGGCCCATGTGTCATAGCCCTCCCCATCCTTCACCCCCTGAAATGCTCTTTTTCAAGGGTACCTTTAAACATCACAACAGGGCCCTTGGCATCGCGCCCAATGAGTAAGATCTAGAGATGCCACTGTGACCAATCACGGTCGTCGTAGAGCAAAGACTTACTCACCACTCCTTGTCTTCGTAAGGGATGGAGTCATACATCTGTTTGTAAAGCATCAGAGAACTGGAACCCAGATGTGTGCTGCGGTGTGGGAGCAGAGCTGCATAGAACTGTAGGTATTTTCATGAAGGAAAAAAAAAACACAGATTCAAATTTGAACAGAGAGACTGTTCAGGAATCCCTTTAGGCAACCATAACAGATGTGCTGGCCAAGGAAACTAAGAGCCTCGCAATTAGATCGCAAATCTGAGCATATGGTTCTGTACCGAATGACCCTTGTTCACCCTCCTCCACAGACCAAGATTTTGTTCTTACTAACCAAGCTTACATTATATTTCTTTGTTCATGAAGTCATTCCCATGCATTAAACATAAACTGAATGTAAAAGACAAATCCTGGGTTATTGTTTTTCATTGAGAAGACAAAGTGGTGTCAGAGAGCGATTGAATGAAGGGACTGTTTTTCAGTTTGACATTTTACCCGCACATTTCTAATGAGGAGCAATCAAACTGCGTTTTACAATTCACATTAGAACTGTTAAACGATGTGGCAAAGACTCCTCTCCTTTCACTGTCTGAAGTCATCTTGCATCCCAAAAGCCTGTATTTCTTTTATTTTGCAAGACTGACCAGCTTGCGTATACCAGAAGACTCCAGGTGATAAGATGACTCCTGACCTCCTGACAGATGGCATTGAGTCGGCTGCTGTGATCACCGCACTCCAGCTCAAAGTCCATGGTGTAGCTGAGCAGGGCCAGGCAGCCCCCCGGCCTTAGGAGCCTGTCGGCCTCCAGCAGGAAACGAGGGCGATCGAACCAGTGTGCCGCCGTCATGGACGTCACCAGATCCACCACGCCATCCTCAAAGGGCATCTGCTCTGCCGGGGATTGCCTGTGTGCATGCAAGCGGGCACATTGAGGGAGAGTTGAGGTTTTTGTATTTTATAAGGATTTGTATTTGTATTGTATATGAAGATGCTCATGAGATCCACGCTCCAAAAATGGGGTCATTAGCCTACCCGTTGCTTCCACGCAAAAATACCAACAGGTATTATGATGATGTACATTTACAGCAAGAAACAGACTGAACCTCATTTTCACCAAAGTTTATTTGGCTATGGCCAAACATTTTATTGAAGTAACTGAGGTATTACATGTGTCTTTCTTAAGTAAGAGGGTGCTAAATTTCATCGAAGCCTACTGTAAAGCCTCATGGCCTAAAGATGACTCTGAATCCACAGCAATAGTTGTTACACATTTGTTAATCATTCGTGCACAGTGAAGTCTCTCAGACAGACAGATTGTAATGATTACATAAGTTTCCTTCAACAGTAAGATGATGTTAACCAGTTGTTAAACAGATTCCACCCCTGTACTTCCTGACCTGTAGGAGACATTAGGAGGATGGTCGCTAGCCATGGCAAACTCAAGCATGGCAGAGCTGACGTCTATGCCAACCACGTGGGTGAAGTGAGGAGCTAGGAACACAGTTCCCTGCCCGGATCCACATCCCACATCCAGTGCAAGATGAAAAGGCTTAGCTTTCTGGTGAAGACAGACACAAATGCAAAAGAACATAGGCTGATGATTGACTTGCATTATACAGACACACACACAATTCATCACATCACACACGCATAAACACAAAATTGTCTGCATTTTAGTTGGTACATAAATTAAATCGGTGTCATAGCATCAACTAGTGGTCATTTTAGGCATAACAACCAGATAGATTTAAACACGACACAAACCTTACCCTTCTCTCGAGAAAGGCTAACACTTCTTCGACAACTTCTTGCGGAGACACCCTGTATTTCTGATAAGACACGGCATGATCTTTGCCTTCATAGCGTCGTTCAGCCATTAAGCACCTGCGCTAAGAACGAAGGTATGAGTGCCAAGGTAAGAGGAGGTGCCAAGGTAAGAGAAGTTAAGGTGGTCGAAGTAACTCACACTGGAGTGCAAATTCAGTGGTTGTAAAGTCCCATTTGTATGTCAAAATTACACTCTAAAAATGCTGGGTTGAAAACAACATTGCTATTTTAACCCAGTCAGATGAGTTAATTCACCCAGAAACTTCTAACCTTATGCTAATTCATAATAAAACACAATACTTCGTCTGTAGCCTACAAACGAAACATGTTAACTAAGTTAAAAGTCACACCGTCTCCTAACAGATCAATGTAAATGCTAAATTAGAATAAATATCAATTATCCAGGCTAATACTAATATTAGTGGTAACCTACACAGTCAAATAAAACAAGTTAGACAGAAAGACGTAATACTCTCAAACTGGGAGAAGGTAGAGGTAGACTGTCAAATTTGCTTTTAAAATCTTTTCCGAGAAGAGACGGTCCTGATTAAAACGCGTCTTTTTTACTTTTGGGTTTCACGGACTCGTAAGTAAATGACAGCCATGGGGACAGCCGTAGAGATGGGCTTCGTCGTGGGAAGGCCATTTTAAGCACAAGAAAATAAACGGACGAACTGTATTACCAACAGTTTTGAGGTATTTTTTGAATATATTTTCGGAATTCACAAATCGGCACTTTCAAAATAAGCCATTGGCCGTGTTTCTTTTTTGTCCGAATAGCTAACCGCAAACCAACTTTACCGACGTCCCAGTCGTTAAAATAACCCAACAAAATGACAGCAAAGACTTAACTCCCACATTTGGTTTGAAAAAACAACCCAGCATTTTTTTAGAGTGTCATAACCTTCCAATAAGCTTCTCATGTATGCCATGCAATGTCTGGTTCACAGGACTGTGTAAACATATTCTTGCACCATCTTCGTGTTGGCGTCAACACGTTCCTTTCCCCATTGCATTATCTGCCTAGTTATATTTATTTATAGTTATATTTATGATTATTATAACACGCATTGAGGCTTGTTTTCGGCTCCTATAGAGTATTTCCCTCTTGTACCGTACCTTTCTTGCACTGCAGTCAATCCTTTCGAAATCCTTAAGGGAGAGAGAATGAAAGTAGCGCGGTCTGAGTTTGCAAGCATGTACCAGGAATTACACCCACAAAGTTTTCGTGCAAGTCTACGTGTGTGGATTGTTGAGTAGCCTTTTGTGCAAGGCACAAGGTCCACGGCAAACACAAACAGGTTAGGATTGTACCCATGAACAATTGAAGAGAGCACATTCTTTCATGCACACAAAGGAAAATGAAAAACGCAACAGTCAATTCAGTGCACAACATGAATAATCCGTTTTGTTTTCTGTGCTCCAAAGAATGTGTTCTCTTCAAAAAATGTGCTCTCTTCATTTCGTGGACGCAATGCTAATGAATGTTTTGTTTTTCGTGGACAAAAGGCATTACAGTGTTACACAGTTTTGTTATAAATGAATGCCTGTTGTAATACAAAATGCAAAATCTGTATACGAAATAAGGTCTCTTACACTTAGCATCCAATATTATGGCAGAGGCTACTGTGAGTATACATTGTGCTGAACTAGGCCTATAGGAATTCAGAATCATTCAGGCAAACATACACAGAGAAGGACCACAAATGTGTTTTCCTGATGGAAGGTGTTTACTGATAGGAGTTTTAAATGTAAGTCACGAAATAATTCCCTCTACAGCCTAAAATAAGGGAGTCAAGAACCAGCTTTAGATCTTCCAGAGTGGAATTACCAAGCTCAGACTTGGTTCTGAGACTGTTTACCAAAATTAAGACGTTTCCGCCTCTGCTGAGTTTAGGGATAAAAACCGCTCAATCATAATATCAATCCAATGTACATAGAACATACCAGTACAAGAAAGCAAAAGAATGGAGAGTCTTTTTACACTTTCTGACTTCTGCTATTAAACCCAAAGGGGTTGTTTGAAAGCTCAGTGCTTATAGTGTGATGAATGTATTTATATTACATTTGTTTGTGTGTGTATGTTTGAAAATTGTTGGGTGACAGGTTGTAAAGTGATGTGACATGGGTTAGGGTACATACGGCTTGAAAGTCTGAGACTAGGTCGTGATTTTTTGCTAATCAGTGTCGCTTACAGAGCATGACCAAATAACAAAGACAATCCTATTCCCTCTCTACACATTCATGTGCACATTTAAGTTGTTCTGACTTACTATTTTATTTTTGGAAGCATCAAACATACAAAAATAAATAAATAATTAAAAACATACATTTTAACCCTGTGTTCATGTGTAAATCAGCTTTTTGAGAGCTATAGTAAATGCATGTTGTGGCAGGTGCATTCGTTGTGGCTGCACTTACTCCTTTGAACAGCAGATGACACTATTGGAATGAGCATTTACCAGCATGTCGCCTGGCTTCTACCTGCATCTAATCGTCGGTGAAGAATTGCAATGTCACCCATGCAGTTCCTTTGTATTGCTTTTCTGTATCAAAAAATGAATGTATCAACATGTTTGGAAGAAGGGCGCAGACCCAGCAGTGAGCCATGTGTCTGGTGTCTTTCAACTGCTTATTTCTGGATCTAATAAAACCCTAATTTTAAGTAGCTCAAATACTGTTAAAGTTATTCAAAGATCATCAGAATTGACTTGTCACTGTGTATAATTCTGTTTCCCCAGGCAACTGTGAACATTACAGAGGCTTAAAATAACATTAGCAGAACACTCTTGCTGCATGCTGGACATAAGCACTCAGAGACCCTTGGAGAAATGGTATGCTGCATGCCTACAGGAAGCCATGTGCTTAGTCAGAAGGATCGCCTCATAAGGAAAAGATACCACAAGCATACAGATGAAGTGAACTGATAGGTTTTATGTGTTATGTGTCGGCATGAAACACATGATAGCTTTAGCCGACCAAAAAACGTTGTACCACGTTTGAATATCCATCTACTCTCGAGCAGTTTGTACTCTCTCTGTATTTCTGCATCTCACCTAAAAGTCTTGAATTTGACCATCAATCTCAGACCATCAGCAATCTCCCTTTTATTCAAAGCATATTGCACAATGGAAATGTCACTTTTGTAGCTGCCTTGTCCATTTCTATGCTGTGTGGAACAAAAAGAGGAATGTGGAAACATATGTGAAGGCTATTGAGAGGCGAGCTGAAAGCACATCTTGACCTTCATCTTAATGAGCCGGCCTTGAATTCTTTCTCTTGGATCAGCTCGTCCTTTATCAAAACACCTCTCGTAAAAAAAAAGAGAATGGGTGGGGGGGGGGTCCCATAGGAAAACCCTTGTTGAGAGCCAATTAGAACCATACGGTTCTACAATAAATTCTAAATGCTTCCCTCCATGCTGAGGACAGAAATAGTGTTCAGTTTAGGGCTTCCGCTGAGTATGGAAATCTCTGACTCATTCAATAGCACTCCACTTCCCTTTGCAAGGTTCTTTCTATCCTCACGTACCTTTTAGTCTTTATCTCAGATGAGATTCTACGTCCAGCCCCTTGATAGTAAAATGTCTCAGCGTTCAAAAGTGGATTCACTCTTCAGATTGATTTTCAAGGGTCCATCCAGCTATCCTCTTTACATTATATGCTGATTCAGATATACCATGTAATTTGAACTATGAAGTGTGCTAGAGGTTTATGTTCAGTTGTACCGACACGTTGCACTGTCTTTATGCAGAAGGGAATATTCTGAGCAACCATAGTGTCTGCACAGTCAAATGGAAGGATGTGCATGTTGTAAGTGAGCTTCTAGAGCTTGGAAAAGGTATGTTCTTACACTAATAATGGTCTTATTGTGTTCTAATCTATGCTCTTTTGTTTTCAAAATATAGCCTGTTGGTTATAAAGTATGGCAGGTAAATAGGGTAGCTCTTGAAGAAAAGACATTGGGGACTAAACTGAGGTAACTGAACTGTAAATATGCAGACCTGAAACAGAAATACCTGTGTGATATGGATGTGTTGATATCACATTACCGTCCTTTCTTGTACCTTGTACCATCTCTTAGATGATAAACATGTTAAGGCTGAAGTATTTGTATTAAATGACTACGGTAAATGATAGTGGTGTTATGCATTCACCGGTAATGTATGTCTGATGCTTATCTACCAAAGTGTCCTCTGAATAGAGCTGTTACGAGATGTTATCATCTCTTCCTCGTCCTCTTCCTCCTGTTGTCATTATCTTCTTTATTAGCATCAGCAGTGCTGTTATTTTCTACATCAGTGGGATCACTACTAGTACAATCAGAACACCCAGTAATTGTCACTCGAGCACTCATTTTGGTACAGGCAGTTCCATTAACATTGCTTGGCTATATCTTCTTCAGTGTATCCCAATCACAGGTTTAATTTCAGACTGAATGTGCCCCTCTTAAACCCCCTTTCCTTTACCCCCCCCCCCCCCCCCCCATCACACACACACACACACACCTTTTTTTCACTCCCCTCAGTTTTCTGACCATGTGACATGTGGGTGATTGATCAGTCCATCCCCCTGGCTTCCTCTTCCTGTCTCTCTCTATCCTTCCATCTCTGTCAGTGTGAGACGTGTTCCTCCCATTCTCCTCCTGTTTAGATCAGATTTGACTGAGCTCTAGAACATGCACCATGTCTAGTGCACAATTCAATGTAATGACTTTAAGCTTTTATCATCAATTGCATCATCTAATAATATCAGCTGTAACAACAGGAGCACATCTTTACCCGAAGAGATAACAGATGAGATTGTTTCAGTTGATATGACATTTGTATTAACCATACATCCTGTTTTGTTAGTGCCCAGTGCCGTAATACTAACATACATGGTATTAAACTTGATTCATTTCCATGTCATTTCAAGTTTTTGTTTATAGTCTCCCACCGCTCTCGAGAGCTTCCCATACCCCGAGTCCATCTAGGTGAACGTATTGGCTTTTTATGTATGCCTTAAATTATACCCATACATCAAGCATCCTTCAAAAACAATGCTTGATAAACATTTCATGCAGTTGCAATATATTGTTCTTGCTTGGCGAGCACATCGCCCACGCCTGAACTGGCTGCATCAGGTATGCATAAGTCACCATTCATCCATGGTTACGTCACAGCCTGAGACAGCAGTAGAGGGACGATTGTTCACTTAAGGGATGGTAAGCACTTATGGTGGCCATCCCTTCCCCCTGAGCTTAGCATAGCAGCGGGAGGTCGTGTGTTTCTTAATGTATGCATTGGTCATTGGCTTGCTGGGCTGTGTCCTTCTAATCAATCAGAATGCTGCTGTTTGGACAGGTGTGTGTGTGTGTGCGTGCATTTGTGTGTGTGTGTGTGTAAGGGCAGAGGGCCAGACCCGTGTGTCGCTGCTGTGCTGATAAAATCAATCACCACTGATCAGATCAGTGCTGAAGCCACAGCTGGGCCTGTCACACTTGCGCAGTCAAATACGGCTGACAGGCCACAGAGACTGCGCGCGCGCACACACACACACACCCGGACCATCACACACGGACATTAGATACATCCACACACAACGTTATTATGTGTGTGTATTGCCTACCCAAACATTTTGTATTTAGCTGTGTGTTTACACATACACAACTGTGTATAAATACAGAAGTGCTCTAAAACACACACACACACTTTGATATAAGTCTGACATTGCAATTATACTTTCAAAGGTGCTACTATACAGAAGGGCATTACGTATATACACAGAGAAACATTCCCCTACGGAAACATTCCCCTACTGAAACATTATTGCACAAAACTGCATGAAATTACATACTGCTTTTTAACTTGATTATACAAATTCACACTGAACATTCTATTCTGCCTATGCACACACACACACACGAAAGCACCCAAACACAATCACCCACAAAATCTAACAGATGGCAAACCCCCATTCCTATTCAAATACACACATCTAAACACACACATGCTCCCTCAAACAGATGGTTAACTTTCTCCACTCTATCTTGCACCAACTCTCTCTATTTCACTCACTCCCTCTCACTCTTTGCGTGTGTGTGTGTCACAGGCATACACACATACCCTAACACCCCAGACAGACCTGCAGATGATATGATTAGAGTGCGCTGAACTGCACCGGGCCTGGGTGAGAGGCTTCATTTCTTGCTTTGATTAGTAAGGTATTGTCAGGCGGGCAGACATTCCCCACCATAATGGATGAGCCACATTAAACTGCACAGGTCCAGGGCCACGGCGGCTGATTAATCTGGTCAGGCGACCAAAGTGAAGAATTCATGTGTATTATTGCTCCAAATTGCATGGCAAATGATCTCCACCAGACGGATGTATGTCCCTTAATCAAAACGCCGGCCAACGGAGGCCAGAGTCGCTGTCACTTTGGCCCCGGCGTCGCTCGGAAATGAGGAGCGGGTTGGCGTGGCGAGAACAGTGGTGCCAGGGAAATGGATGTGTGTTAGATGATATGTGTTACATAAAGGCTCCAATAACAGCCACATAATAGCGGAGGATTAATAGCCGCTGTCAAAGCAGGTTTTTTCCTCGCCATTCAAAGCAAGTCTTTTAAAGGACACCGATTCTCGTAGGGGATGCAAGGCTTCGTCTGGGGGATGCAAGGTGGTGTTGGTAACTGTGCGTACTCTTTCTTAAGGTCACCCTTAAGAAAAGATCTCCCATTTGGTCTCAGCAAGTCAGTACCAAAAACAATGAGGCTACATTTCCAGAAAGGTATCTTCAACTTTGATTAAAACAGTGTCACATAAAGGTCCCCAGTCCTTATTCAGAACAGAGTTTGCCTATAGTCTGGTTATAACCGAACAATAGATACGTTTCTCAGGTGTATGTGACAATTAAAGTGAATATGTCAGATTAGATACTAGATACTGATACTAGATATTATTGAAGTATAATCAAAAGTGTAAATGACCAAGAGGCAGATTATTCCATGCTCCTGTTGAAGCACACACTGGTAAATCCAAATGCCTAAGCACACACTACGTAAATGCTTCAGAAATTCAAAATAAGGGCTAAACATAGTGTCAGGTTCTAGGAGAAATTACCTCCAAAACCCTCTAATTTTCAGGTGAAAAGAGGCTCAAATATTGTGAAATTATCTAGGATTCTGCGTGGAAAAAAAATCAGGAAGCCAATTTCTGTGCCTCTTGTTCTCCTCCAGGGCAAAATCGGGTAATAGGGAAGTGTGTGGCCTTAAAAAAAATAGTCCACCTTAGCAGGTCACAAAAACGAAATACCCTCTCAAAAATCATTTCCCAAAAGCAGTTTGGATAATGCCATCTATTTGCATTTGTTTACGAGCAACTGCTTCATTGTGGTCCACTCCTAAAGAAAAGGATGTCTTTTTTTCCCCTTCTCCTCCACTATGGAAATTGTGTCATTCTGAATAGCTTTACAGCCTTACACGCTGTTAGACACGTCCCCCACTCAAGAATAGTCCATTTGGGTTCTCACCTTCCCTCATGATCCACTCTCGCCTCCTGCTTTCCCGCAGATGAGACGGGAGCCAGAGAAATAAAGGGAGCGAGAGAGAGAAAGGGAGATAGAGAGAGAAGCAGAGCCGAGGCCTGTAGTTCGAGCTGTCTGTGAAATCCAATTTCCTGCCCCGTCTCTCGGCAGGAGGGGACTGATACGGGGCCACGGAGGAGCGGCAGGCGCAGAGAAGAAGAAGAAGAGGAGAAGGAAGAAGCGGAAGAGAGGTGCGTATCTCCCACAAGGCCGAGGGAAATGAGGAGACGGGCGACGACTTCAAAGAAAGGAGCCCTTCAAAGGACAAGTCTCGGCAGCGGCAGGAGCCACTATGTCCGATTACATGGGGAAGGAACGTGATGAAATATGACATCAGCCATGTTTGATTCATGTGACAGGAGGACTGAGAGAAAAAAGAAAGAGAGAATAAATGTTAATAGAACACTGCTCATTTGGTCTTAATTGGGTTCAGAAATGTTCCCATTTTGTTCTGTGTTTAATGTGACAGTTTGGTTTTTTTCTTTTTTTCCCTATGCATAACATTCATGGGTAGTATGCATTTATACACATTTTAGATATGTGTGTGCTTTCAACTAGTCAAGAAGCTCAAAATTTGAGAGTTTTGAATTTGAAATTTGAGACAAAATAACCGATTCCCTTCTCCAGTAACTACCCACCACCATGAGGGTCGTTAGGCCTGGGCTTCCAGGGCTACAGCCCCGAATATTTTATGAATAACCCTAGATCTAAAGAAAAAATCTCTTTACAGAAATAAGAATGATTTAAAAATAGCCTAGGGTCTATACATCTGACATTCCAATCATGCATTAAATCAGAAAATAATATACTATCGCTGATCAAAAACTTGAGTGCGTTTTTTTACACTTACTCATAATACTCATTAGGGCCACATTAAGGAAAACAATGAGATGAGGAAGAGTTTTTATTTTATTTTACATTTAGAGAATAAAGTCGAAATGTCGAGAACAAAAGTTGAAATACCATTTTGAGAATAACTCTGGACTCCAGGATCCATGTCTGTTAAGTCAGACAACCTGTCCTCCTCCACTATCACCCTGAACACCAGCAGGCCACAAGGCTGCATGCTGAGTCCTCTTCTGTACTCCCTGTTCACCCGTGACTGCGTCTGATCAGGGGTGACGATGAGACGGCCTACAGGGATGAGGTTCAGCACCTGGCTCCACTGTCCATCACTGTACATATTGTAAGATATAACTTAAATTCTGCTGTAGTACTTACTTTTCCTGCAATGCATCTGTAAATAACACTATATCTTTGCACTTCTGCTTAGATGCGAACTGCATTTCTTTGGCTTTGTACCGATACTCTACACAATGACAGTAAAGTTGAATCTAATCTAATATAATATAATAATCAACTGCTAACAACTGTCAAGTCAATAATCAACTCACTGCTCTGTTTTTTACTATCTACTACGGTTTACCACATGTATCTCCCTTTGTGGAAGAATAACAAATGGTTTGGGTGGTCAAATGTTTCATGTTTCATGAAAGAAGGCTCTGTAATTTAAAGTGTGCTGTGAATGAAACCTGCTGTCCTCAGCATCAGACGCATCAGATCTATTCAACAGCAGCCTGAACCCAGTGCACTCAGTGCTTCGAGTGAATTACATACATCAGATTTCTCTCTGTAATGAAATCGATTCGACCAGATTGGATTAATTCCCAGTCTAATTTGACCTATTTCTCCTGATTCTGTCATTTACAGGTAAATGAGAAAGCGGAGTGTGTGTGTGTCACTGTCTGTGTGTGTGTGTGTGTGTGTGTGTGTCTGCATGTGGGACGGTGTGATTAATGTGATTACACCGCTCCCGCTCTCTGAGATTGTAGCCGCGGCTCTGCACAGGTCCACTTCCATTACGTCTCAGATTAGGTCAGCCACACCAATCACCCTCGCAAATTCAACTCTAATGAGAAGGATCGTTCGCACTTTCCATCGCAATAACCCCCCCTTCTCCGCAAACAAACACAGGGTCCTCACAGCCTTTGTTACCCAGCAAAGAGTGTCAACAAAACAACCCCATGCTCTTCCTGCCTCAGTCCTCGCCTGTTTGCCTCTGTCACCTCCTTTTTGAGACCGGTGACATGCCATTACAACAGCCATTAAAGTTTTATGTACACAAATTACACACACGCCGCGGAGCGTTGCGATTGCAAATGGCCACAGGGTCAGCGGACCCCTCTGATAAACTGACCTTTTCTCCTGACCTCGTTAACGAACCAGACACCGGGAGGCGGCCAGGAATATATTTGGGGGTGGGGGGGGGGGGGGGCGTTCTCATCAGCCTTTCGGTTTTAATTACTGCTCAGAGCGGCTTCATGGTAATCAGAAGAATTAAAGTCTCTCAGTACAGGTGTCCAATCGATGACATTTAGAAACAGGGCAAACAAGACAAGGACGTGATTCAAATGCCTCCAAAATGGCATCACCATTGATCGATTTATTGATTTATTAATTGGTGGCCGATAAAATGGACAGGTATTACAGGTAGACATGAAGCAGCATGCGATTATCATATTTAGTGCCGAACCGTCAGCTGCGCCTCTGCTAGTGAAGGAACAAGAGCCAGCAGGCCATCTCGGCAGCAATGCTTTCATCAATTATGAACCAGCTTCGGAAACGCAGGTTCAAAGCATCCAAGGATCCCTCTAACTCTCAACCTGTATGGCTGGCCACGGAGGCCTGGTGAAAAAATAAAGACAATTGATTGGACATTGATTTGCCACGGTCCTTTTCAATTTATTCTGGATGTGAGCGAGGAAGAACCAGCCCCTTTTTATGCCCCCATGGGAGATGCTGGGGGAATGGCGGGCGGGTGAGCGAGCGGTGGGGTAGGGGGGTGGGAGGGAGGGGGGTTGGTCGATGAATCAGTCAACGTGCCAAACGCATTCACATCCATAGCGCAGGTAATGAGGTTAAACATATATTTTCCAAAAGCAGTGACCTGTGTCTATGCTCCTTTCTCATCCAAGCCAGCCAGCCACCCCCTCGCCTCCTCCTCCTCCTGGGCTTTTGAAACAGCCAGGCTTCCATCTCACAGATGAGGCCATGACAGCAAACACAAAACAGTACGCACATTCACACACTCACAGCTACAAAGATGTGTGACATACACACACATGCACACACACTAACACATAAAGATACACACATAAGCGCGCACACACACACACATACACTGGGCACCCGTGTCTCTCTTGCCCCCCCCCCCCCAACGCCTATATGCAGACTGTAATTAATAGCCGTCATTATGGCCACCAAATTGAGTTCCTTTTTGTCATTTACTTCATTGTGAAGCCGGCTGATGGCGGCGGCGATAAAGCACCAGGGAGAACCAGATAGGCAGCCATACAGCCTCTTTACCGTGTACCCGAGGAGGAGACATGCACTCTCTCTTTTCTCTGTGGACTCCTCTACCATGCTCTCTCTCTCTGTCTCTCTCTTTCTCTCGCGCTGTCTCTCCCTTTTCTCCTCCCCCTCCCTCCTCCGTCCTTCTCCGCCGGGGGTTGCCATGACAATTTCCCGTAGTCACAGCAACGGTGCGAGCTGACAGGTTGGGTGAGAAGAGGCAGCGAAGAGAGAGAGAAAGAGGGAGAGAGATGGAGCGAGAGAATTTTTCTGACGGTGCAGGTGTAATATAGGTTTTCACAAACATTTTCACCATCAGCAAATAGATTCAGTAGCAAAGTTGTGGGATGCAGATTATGTGTGTTATATAACCCCCCCCCCCCATACTGAAGACTTGGAGTTGTTGAACATCATAATGAGCATCAATCATGATGTGAAATAGACATTATATAAGAGCAAAATAAAAAAGAAATAATGGCAGACCAAGCCAAGTGTTTTTCCCAAGAGATTTCTCCACATTGCATAAGGAAAGGGGGTGGATAGAGAGATAGTCATATTATCGTTATGTCTCAGAACCAGACGACAGACAACATTTAGTCTTTTTTCCCCATCTGCCTGTCTGTTCATTTATCTATCTTTTTATCTAGCATGTAACATAAATGCGTTTTTAATACTAATGAATTAAAAGAAGTTTATTATGGTCACATAAAACTTTCACTTTTTCTATCAGCCCTTTTGAATCAAACGTCCTCATAGACCAAAATGTAACTGATAATCAGTCATGAATCCTTAATGGCATCCCTGTATAATTTATCACATGTCACAATGCATTATGAATGCATTATAGTGGGCCTCATGAAAACTGCATTTCCTCCAGGCCTATCACCCCATACCTCCTTTCCACTCGTTGGTCGTAAAAGGAGGTGGATGAAGAGGAGGTTTCCATTGAGCCGTGCGGGTTCTTTATGTGTCTAGTCCATCTCTCTCCATCCCCAGCCCCCCCCCCCCCCCCCCCCCCTCCTGCAGAACAAGTCTATAACCTTGCTGCGCGATATCAATACATCCACTGGGAGGGCGTTCTAATCATAGCCTTCGCCTCTCCCCGATATCCAGTGTGTCGCTACTGACGCAAATGCTAAAATAGACTGGGAGAGCAGCAGCGGGGAGGAGATGGGGAGGAGGTGGGGGGTGCTGGGCTACTTGGGTTTCCTGCCAGTGACAAACAGACGAGGGGGGAACATAAGCATCCTACAAATAGGTGAATAATACACTTGTTCCACTAATGTACACCCAATTCTCGGCCTGTGGCCCGACTCTAAATTGGAGAGAGCTTCCAGTCAGAGGAAGAAAAAAAGGAGAGATTCGGAGGTAAGCGGGGCTGGGGGGGTGTTATCGAGGAGGAGGGAGGGAGGGAAGAGAGATGAGAAGAGTGCATGAGAGAAAGGTAAGGGAGAGGAGAGAAAGATATAAGGAACGATAGTGAGAGAGAGATCTAAGGGGATGGGAGAGACATGGGTGAGAGAGATGGGAAAGAGAGGAGAGACACAAGAGGATAGCAAGAGAGAGCGAGAAAGAGAAGGTGAGAGAGTGAAAAGGTATTACATGAGATGGATTCCCGAATCCCTCCCTCTCAACCTGCTCCGTGTCGCAACTCCCCGTCACATCTGTCCTCCTCCTCCTCCCCCGAAACCCCCCGAAAGGGCAAATCTCGCCCATCTGCGGAGGGAGGGACCTTACATCAGCGCGACCGATGCCGCCATCAGCGCGCAATCACGCAGACACACTGCACTCTCGCCCGCCTGCTCCTGCCACTCACGGGGCGAAGGCTTCTGAAGCAGGCACTCCAGCACCCAGCACTGTAGCTCAAGGCAATGGGGTGGGGGGGTGCGGGGGCGGAGGAGGAGGTGGAGAAGGAGGAGGGTGGGGGGGATGGGGTTGGGGAGGTTGGGGATTTGAAACTCTAGCCCTCATTATCCTCCAAAAATGCCATGGCTGAGAGCATGAGCAGCATTGGCGTCTTCACCCCTCCGCGCCTCTCTGAGGTTGGGGAGCGCTGGAGCTAATGAGATCTCTCCAACAATGGGGAAGATGAAAGGGGATAAGCGCCGCGGCTCGGAGTCAAGTACTGGCGCAGAAGACGCCGCAGTACGGCAGCGCCGTCAGATCCTTCGCTGTGATGAGTTTGACTCCATGTGTGGAAAATACAAGGCAACGATATAGGATGAGGGAATACCGCAGATGAGAGACCGCGTGTGTGTTAGACTAAATGAGAAAATAATTCGTTTTTCGAAAATTGCACATTCAATGAGAGTTGAGTTAAAAAAAAGTTAAGTGTAAAACACAACACACCACTACAGTCTTTCTACTAGGCTTGACATTTCTTGCAAGTTCTCCTCGGGTGACTATTTCAAAAACACCAACTTCACCAAAGTCTGACTACAATTAAAGATTTAAAACAGCCTCAGATTTCTGTTCATAAGTTTGAGTTTTTTTGCACGATCACAAACGGGACATTTGACACAGATCCCTCCCAGGCTGGGCTTGGACCAGCATTGGACCCCGGACAAGAGGCAGAGAGAGAGCATCTCTAACCCCCTCGATCCGGCATCTGTCCTCCCTAATGGCAGGCTGCCTTGCTGGCCCCTATAGCTAATCAATAATGATAATCAATAGGGCAATCACAGCCACTTGTCAGCATGACTCAGCATTCGAGAAGTCCCAGCTCCTGCGTCAGTCCCCTCCCCTGTCCGGCCTCAGCACTCCAGGGCTGGCCAATGACTGGCTTGCGCTAAAAGATGTGGATTCAACACTGCCTCCTACATTGATTAACCAAGTCAATGTGTTGGAGACGATGCAAAGAGGGTCAAAATATGAAAAGTTGTTTTATTGAATATTCTAAATCTATGGTTAATTATCTTTAAAAGTATGAGACATTTGTTGAATTTGGTGCAGGCAATCCAGAGAAATTAGCGAAAATATACACAAGATCAAGTTTAGAGAAAATAAACTTTGTGTAAATTGCAATGAATGCACAGCAACCAGATATTTCCTGTCGTTCAATCATGATGATAGATGATAGATAACACCCATATGAGTAACATATCAAAAATGATTTCCAATGGTTAAAGTTTTGACGATTTATTTCAAGGTAGAAATAAAAAGGTTAAAGACCAATTTTATATGTTGTAGGCCTATGTAGCTTGGTACAAGCTGATATATTAGCCTTTTCCCATTGGCGGTAAATAAACAATGTCGTGCCCTTGATGAATACATTGATAGATTATTCCTGCTCCGGCTTCAGTTCTTTGTTGTTTTCTAGCATTGCTTCAACTGTTTGTATCACCTTGTCTAGCTCTAGCACTGCGGCCATTGTTGTAACTACATTCAAACATCACCGCACTTAGCCGCCCCCACTGGTCTCCTATTGGAGGCCACTCAGAGTGACCCAGCGATCCATCTTGCAAACAGAGTTTCCAGACTATAATCACAGCAAAAACTGAGCTGTGAGCAATAGGCGAACCAAAAGTGCTCCACTCAACCCAACCAGTCGAATAGAAGGAGCCTTGGTACGGTATGACAGCGTCATTACATGATCATGAATAGAAGCTGACTGCTGTTTTATCCCAGGAAATGTTAAAAGGAAGCAGTGACGAGGAAAGTAATGATGATATGATGATATAACATGAATTGGCTGCAGCTGTTGGGTGTCCAAGGTGGTCCATACTTCTACCTGTGCCTGTGGTCTACACTAGAGCAGGTAGATCTAAAGGTAGTCGTTTGTACGCTAAAAAACACTTAAGTGGATAAAAACACATATGTTCATTCGCACCCGTCATTTTGATCGATCACGTGACCTTGGTGCACAGAGCTGCACAATGGTTTCCCTCCAGAAAAGCAATGTACCCCCAGTTGAATAAAAATCTTGTAGCACTTTTGGACTGCACTGGACCAGTCAAAAAAGGGATTAGCCTGTGATGAAAATATACCTTGAACAAACTCTTTCAATTTTTTCGAGTTCGATGTTTACCATCTGATAAAACGTGTCCAATCCCTGAGAAAAATTAACCAGTCAGCTCTTCCCTGACAATGATATGAGCAATTTGTTTACTCTTTGTAAGCCTCTCAAAAGCTGAAATTGCATTGGCTGAAATCTTATTATCTTCAAATTCTGAATAAATATTCATGAGGAGTTCTATACGATATACCAAACATGAACTTATTTCCAGGAAAGCAGAAACTTGTGCTCTAACAAAACTAGTGTTCAACTGAAAAAAAATATGAATTTCCTTGTTTTACAGTGTAATATTTTGGAGATGGATAGATTATAGATTAAGGAATGTGGGTCAATTTTTAGGTGCACTCTCGAAATTGACTTTTAGACACTGGACTGATTTTATTGTGTCACGCCTCATATTAAGTGTTGTAATGCGGTCTTGATGATAAACTAGCACTAAAAATGTTGTGGACTGGGTGGAAATTGTGTTAAAGTTGCTGTTTGGATTGGGTTGCTAGCCGAGCCGATGGCAGACAATGACATTGAACTGTTCACAGTGAGGTGTTTGGGTCTGATGGGAATACCGAAGAGAGCTTAATCACAACAGGACATGGTATATAAGTATTTAGATTTGTAGTGCATGCTCAGCTGGTTTTGCAATTTAAAATCTTTCAGGTATAAATGGGCTGTGTTGTATAACCCACACAAGTATTTTTATACCTGCACATTTTGTTGTTTGCTGTGAATCACCATATGGCATTACTGTTGGATTTGGAAGGGATAATGGTGGTATCCTTTATTAGTATGGATGAAGATTATTACCAACTACCAATCAAACCGTATATGTTAAGAGTCATGCATGTCAATCTGACCAAAAGGTCTTGGAAGCTTGTGTAAATACTGCGTAAGCCTACATCATTAAAAATCTCATTGTGCAATGCAGCTATATGCAACAGTTTAATATGTTATATGTTTAATATATGCAACAGTTCATTTCATATTTTCAGTGGAAAGCCATGTTGTTCCAACTGTGTCAAGTCCTGGAGGTATGATGTATGTATATATATTAAGATACAAAAACAAAAGCAGAAAAGCATCCAATTCACCAGAGGCTAAATTACCTGCAACAGCTTGACCCACAGTGGCTCCACTCTTGGTTGCCATGGAGACCACCACAGGCAAAACAGCAGTCTCTGTGGCTTGACACGGTGAACTGTGGCCCCCACAGTTCCCCACTCTCACCAAAGGGGGGCAGTGTGCTTCACGCCATTCGGCTGATCAGGCCAGGAACAGGGGAGGGAGGGGGGAGTGGGGGAGGAGAGGGAGAGCAGATTCGGACGAGTTATTTAATATTTCATCGGGGGGTGGGAGTGGAGGAGGAGGAGGTGGGTGGGGGGTGGGGGGCGAGAGCACTTACTGTTGCTGTGATGAGACAGGAGAGGGGGAGGGAGAGAAAAAGAGTGGGGGAAGAGAAGCAGAGAGAGAGAGAGCGAGGGGGGGGGTTGCAGAAGAAGAGAAAGACTGTATTTGTGCGAGAGAAACAAGAGAGAGAAAAAGGCCAGTCAGAGGCGAGGGAGGGAAGAAAGGAGAGACTGCGCATGTGTGTTTGTCTGAAAGAGACAGAAGAGAAAGGAAAGGAGGAGAGAGGGAGGGAGAGAAAGAAAGAGAGAAAAAGAGAGAGAGAGAGAGAGATGTGTCCTCAATGTGCTGAGCCAGGGCCTTCTGACAAAGTGGGCCACAGGCTAGGCCATCCTGGAGAATCTCAATCAATCTTTCAGCCAGCCCACTGACTGCTTCTCTCTCTCTCTCTTTCTCTCTCTCTCTCTCCCTCCCTCTCTTCCTCTCTCTCCTCTCTCCCTTTCCCTGCTTCCCTCGCTTGTCTCTTTCTCTGGTGGCGTGAATGCACACAATCCTTACATGCGATAGTGAGGGAAAAGTCAATGAGCGCTCTGGCCTAGGGATTGATATGGGTATAGGACAATACTGTACCGTTGTTTGCTATCGACCCTGGGCGCCTGGCGAACAAGCTCTGGCGAGGCTTAGCGCTGCTTACAAGGAGGCCTTCATGTGCCGATAAGCACATCTGCGGGCCGAGAACAAGAGACCCTGGCAAACTCATCAAAATGGCTGTTTGTGCTCTGGCAATTAAAGGCAGCTCCTCTGTTTTCGGCAGCACAAAAAAAGTCCCCCAAGGCCGACGCGCCGTTACTATAGCACCACATTGTGCCGTTGCCGAGCACGTTTCAGTTCCACAAGGATGGAGCGTCTCTGTGCTTCAGGAAGGAAGAAGAAGAGGGGGGGGGGGATGAAAGAAAAATAGCAGAATTCCAGGGAAGGCCTTAGCCTGGAGCATTGGGAGTGGAACTGGAGGGAACATAATGTCTTTTAGATTTCTCCGGAGACTTGGATGTAGTGTTGTCGTGAGACTCAAAGCGGTATGAGAAACAGGCTAGAGAGTTGGAGAGGGAGAAATAAAATGAAAAAAATCGAGCCGATGGAACCAGTCTTGCTTTGGGTTTGAGTCGAGCCTCAACCACTGCACGCTGAGAGAAGGCGAGTCAAAGCAACATCACAGCAAAAAGACAAACTGCCTTTGCCTCACATCTCCAATGCCCTCTGAGGGTTGGAGGAGATGGAGATGGAGATGGTTCACTGCGGCTGTGACTGAACTCACTTACCTCCATCGCAAAATCACCACTGCCATTGGCTCTTGACAAATCTAACACTGCACCACCTGTGCAGAGCGATTACTGTGATTTCAATTCAAGATGTCAGATACAAATGGGGTTTATCAGGGATAACAACAGAGATTAACCCTAATAGGAGAAATGCGTCATAAGGCCTGACTTTTACCCTTGTAATTCCATGGGGAAATGGTTTTTCTAGTCATTTCAGGCAGTTGTTTGGAAAGCCATTAGCTTCAGCCTGTAGGCTGCATAGAAGTATTTGCACTCGATCTATAGACAGAAATATTGGACATTAAAAATCAATTCGAATTTTATGCACAAATGACCAAAGGAGTAAATTACTAACATGGTCAGATATAAAAACCTCATCAGTCACTAATGAATAAACAGCATAGTGAACTATTACAATTAAATTATAGTGAGTCCTTTTATGACTAGAGACCACCATGTTCAAAATTGTAAAGGGCCATATTATATATTTGTCTGAATCTGCCATATTATAGCTTTGTCTGAAATGGTTGAAGCTGTGCTTGCTTGGTCAGAAAGGTGTTTGTTAGAGGTTGCCGACAGAAGACTGACCCACTTCCATTTAACTTCGTTCAGTGACGCGAGAGCTTGCGAAAAATCTGTGGATGCGACAAAGCTGTTTTGATTTTGTTGAGTTTTTTTATATATATATATATATATACTGTATATATATATATTTTTTTTTTTTCTTTTTTTGGTGGTGTTTGTCAAGCTTCAGGGGGTCCAGCCTGTACTCTCCTCCCTGTCAGTGCAACTCATCAGTGTGTAATCAGAGTTGACACCCAGGCGCAGACACCGAGACAGAGGGTACAGAGGAGATGGTGGCTGTCTGTGTGTGTGTGTGTGTGTCTGAGTGTCTGCAGGGTGGTGGGGGGTGTGTGTGGGGGGGTACTTTTCGGCATGCCACCCATTTGTCAGACGAGCCCTGCTTGCTAAGTGCGGTGCGCTCATGTGCACAGCACAGGGGGGGCCAGGGAACCTCGTCCTCCCTGACGCCAGACAGCTGGAACACCATTCATTTTGACCACTGCGCTCGTAGCTCATCGCCACGACAACCACAGGGGTACTTGAGTGGACAGCAGGTTACCATGGAGATCCTCCCATTATATAACTCACTGTTGGCTAAGGAGTGACCGTGGGGGGTTTGGAATAGGCAGCAGGTCTCGTCTCACCACAGGGCTCCAAACACATCCAGGGTTTTGCAGGAGTTACTGCCTCATGGCATTTTAGCTACCCATATTTCCCCAGTGACATAACTTGCAATGGCTAACAAGCTAACTGGTCCTTTCCAGGTTCATAGTGATAAATATGTCTAAATGAGCGCATGCTAGCATGCTAGTTAGCCATTGCTGGGTCAAACTGTTCTTTAGGTCAGCAGGAGAGTCACTATCGGTACTATCGAGCAATGATGCTGGCAGTGTTCAGATCCAGTTAGAGCATGAGAGTTTAACAGGGCATTGAGTGTCAGCTTTGCCAGTCCCTTCGCTCTGAGCTCCCTCGAGGCTGAGCCAGCCTAGATCAGGTCGGGATCCATTCCGGAGCCACTATCAAAGAGACCTGCTCGGCTTTCAAGTTATTTTCTTCCGATTTTCAGGCTTTTATTAGGGAACCAGTGCCAAAAGGCCAAGATGGGGGCGATGCAGTCCCCCATCTGCTACACAGTTGAACAGTTTAACACATATGATCAAATATTTAACGTGTTATTCTATGAATCAGGGAGGAGACAATGTTTAGGGGAAATATGTGCCATGAACGCTGCCTCGCATGTTCTGCTATTTTGAATGTCGTGTTTTTTTTTGTCAGCTTTCAGCGTGTTTTCATCGATCTGAACTCTCCTTTAACTCGCTGCGTCTAACTCGCTCGGAGGATCCTTTGGCAGGCAGAGGATGAACAAACGGGGGTAATTCATCCACTCTCTCAAAATATTTGTTCTTCAGAGGTCCCTGTTGAACTCTTGACTCGATAGGCATCGCTGCTAGCTCCACTGATCCGTATGCTGATTGGAAAGCAAAGCCTCTGCAGATGACTTGTCTTTTTTTTCTTTTTTTCTAGTGTGTGTGTGTGTGTGTGTGTGTGTGTGTGTGTGTGTGTGTGTGTGTGTGTCGGTGAGAGTCTGTGTATGTGTGCATGTGCTGTGTGTGTGAGGGAGAAAGAGAGTGAGAAAGAGAAAGAGTGAGTGAGAGAGAATTAGAGAGACGAAGCCAGAGGAAGTACAACCACTGAGAAGACTTCATATTGCCAGCTTCTTTATTTGCATTTGTGATTTAAAAGCCCTTCAAAAAATTCAGTGAGTACACACACCTACCTCCCTCACACACATACACACAGACACACACAGATAGAGAGAGAGAGAGACACGTGCACGGTCATTAATTAATTCCCTGCTGTCTGAATGTGTGCCGCGGCAGCATCGGCCACTGCAAACATACACACACACACACACACACTCATCCATGAATTTCTCCCATGGCCCTGGGTGCCTATCCTTCAGGATTAGCCTCTGACAGCATTCCCCAGTAGGCCCTGTTCCCTGGCACACTTCCCTCACCCTCTCTCACACACTCTCTCTCTCTCACACACTCACCCTCTCTCACACACTCTCTCTCTCTCACACACTCTCTCTCTCACACACACTCTCTCTCTCTCTTTCTCCTTCTCCTTCTCTCTGTCCTTCTGAGATCCTCTCGCCCTCTCTCTTTCAGACTCTATATGACCCTATTCCAAACCTTCCTCTCTTTCTATCTGTCTCTCTCTCCTCTCTCTCTCTCTTGTCCCCTTTCCTTAAACTCTATGACCCTTCTCTTTCTCTCTCTCTCTCTTCATCCCCCCGTGCCCTCGTTTTTTTCTCCAGAGGGGTTATTTAGTGCCTGCTCGCGCGGCGGCGACGCCGGTGCCCTCGTGGGCTGATTGAGATGCAGCGGCGGTCACCGTTGACGAACGGGTGATTGATGGGCGGGCCGGGGGTCTGCAGAGGCCCCGGATGAATTTTTAACGGCTGCCACATCGCATCCCGTCCCCTACCCTTCCTGGCCTCGTCCACCACCCGCCCACCCCACCATTAAAAGCCAATGTCTCAGCAGTTTCGCTCACTGTCCGTGCGGGTGTGTGAACCTAAAGGCAAAATGTGTGTGTGTGTGTGTGTGTGTGTGTGTGTTTATGCATGTGTGTGTGGGTGGGTCGATGTGGATTTGTGTGTGTGTGTGCGTGTGTGTGTGTGTGTATACGCACATGTGGAAGCGGAAAGAACATTTGTGTAGGAGGTGTTCATACACAATCACATCATCCGGGGAGAGTGTGTGTGTGTACATGTGTGTCTGCATGTGTGTGTGTGTGTGTGTGTGTGTGTGTGTGTGTGTGTGTGTGTGTGTGTGTGTGTGTGTGTGTGTGTGTGTGTGTGTGTGTGTATCTATGACTATTGGCTATGTGAATGTGTGAGGGAGACGAAGAGCAAGGTCAGCATGTCTGTGCATCTTTGAGCCTGTGTCTCTGCATGAGTGTGTGGGTGTGTGTGTGTGTGTGTCTCTGCATGAGTGTGTGGGTCAGCGTGTCTGAGAGAGAGAGAGGGAAAGATAAAGAGATGGACAGACAGAAAGCATAGTGTGTGTGTGTGGCTATGATGAGCGATGAGCTGATTGCATAGACACTGCTCAGACACATGCTCAGACAAATGTGCACGTACACACTCCTAACATACCCTGTCTCACTCTTATTCTGTCTCACACACACTTGCATACATACACACACACACACACACACACACACACACACACATAGCCCCCCTGGCAGCTGACACATGAGTCAGCACTGGGTCGGATTTATTGCAGATTGATTAAATTAGCATTTGTTCTGAAAGCGAGATATCAGCCTGTCCACCAACACGCCTCCCCCCCCCCCGCACACACACACACACACACACACACACACACACACACACACACACACACACACCACCACCACCACCCACCCCTTCGGCCACCACTTAACCAAACTGGAATAATACGCTTCTCTGACAGTAAGCCCAGACGGCCCCCACACTTTCCACGGACAAACCGGTTTGGCACAGACGGAAGTCGCCGCGTTTCTATTCTGTTACGGTCTTGAGCCTGCCCAATTGGGCACCAAATTCACACCGTCACAAAACAAACCACACACACCAACACACACACAAAACCCAAACTCATTTAATGTTAATGATCGGGTTTTTAATTTTGTTTAATTACTGCGGCACCCCTCGTCGATGGCGCTGAAGCTTCTGCAAATTTCAAAGCAAAGGGAGATAAAATATTATATTTTGAGACATATCTTGAAGATTGTTTTTTCTCTTTAAAAAAATCCTTTCAGAAAAATGTGCAGCTGAGGCAACGTGCTGACAAGCCTTTTTATGATATTCCCATCAAAAGCCATCTGCCATTTTCCGGTCAATTAAACTGTTATGGGAAATGAGATCAATTAATCTGCCAAGGTAATAGCTTTACATCCTTGTTTCCCCACTTATGGCCTAATATTTTCTGTTCGCTATTCTACCATGAAAAAACAAAAATCGATATGCAGGCCCTTTTCCTCTCTATTTTCTCTAATCTGTTTTGTCCTCTCCTCCCTGCCAAGACGCCGTTGTTAAAGATTTGTGTGGGAGGTGTTTAGCCAGGGAAATCACATCATCTGGGTGAAATACATGGATGGGAAACAGTAACTTACATGCCATAAAAAAGCAAGCTATGTCTACCTTCCTTTTAAATCAGCAATACAAATCACTACAAACAAATCTCACGAGGGTCTCTTCTGGAGACTACAATAAGGTAGCCATGGTAACAGTTTCAATATCACTGCAGCCGTCGCGCGATGAAAAGATAGGTAGCCACATCGTGCACAAAGGATGAGGGAAGTGCATTTATAAAATCATACGCTCAATTTTCAAAATTCTATTTGTGATAATGGAAGTAATTACGTCTGTGAGATTGGCACGTTTGATTGGCTCACTCACAGGTGACATTGTTGGTTCAGAGGGCATGGCTGCTATTTTGGTGTGTTGCATTTTTAATGAGGCAGACTTTTCTGTATTTAATTTTTCATAATCTTTATTCTGTGTGGTTTGGAATTCTTTGTTTTCAGAGTGACTACCCGCATAGTACATCATGTTAAATGTGAAGGAGAGATGATGTGTATTGCAAAAGCTAACACAATATTTTGACACTGGTAATGATTTCTGGGGTTATTGTAATACATTGCTGTCTTTATTTGTTAAGCCCTGTATGATATGCTTTGTCATGCTTCAAAATGTCATCCAAAGTTTGTTTTGGCATATCTTTCTGAGAACTGTAAGACAAAAGACTATTTTTCCATCAACTGCAAAACTGCATCAGACATGGTAAAAGACATCTGAAAAGGTTTACAGTTCAAGAAAATGAAAGCTATGCTTTAATGCTGTAGAAAAGGCTTTGCCCCAGGATAATGATGTCAGATGTAGAATAGAATAGAGTTGGATAGAATTGAAACAGCCTGTTCCACAAGTCATATTAATGTCCAGTTCTGTACTCTTATTGCACTTAAGCTTTGCGTGCAGGATTTGATGTTTTTATTTCTAGTCGGCACACAGCTGCATATATTTGCTATGTCAAGCAGCAAACAAGATGAAGTATATAGATAGCATAGCCTCTACCGTTGTCTTATCTCAATTATGGCTAATATGTTAGAGGTCACATGAGTGACTACATCTTATTTACAGGTTTGGTCTTTCAAAGAATGGAGATGTCTTGGGGGGTGAGATTGGAGGGAACACCTGCATGTTTTTAACTCGTCTTCCTGAGGCTTGCTTAAAAACCAGGGAATTACGTTATCTGTGCAAGGTGTATTGTGACCTGTCCTAGCAGGGTTATGTATACATTTGACATTTTGGACCATGCATAGAGATCTTGTCACATTGCTCCTGACACCAGCCATTGATTTAGCCATGATCTGCATTCGATGAGCTTAAGCCAGGCGACTTCTCACTCATCTGCTGCCTGTCACATGCTGATCTCTGTGTTCACATTCCACTTAAGGGCAATGGATTTCCAATGGGACAGCCACCAGCACGATGGCTCTCCCCACCTTATTTGAGATTTTTGGGGCTTTTTTTGCCCCCCCGTCACAACTCATCTATCCTCCATCCAAATGAAAGGTCAGAGGTGTCCATTCCTGTTGTCATATTTGCTTCAAGGCATTTAATCTTGACCATTTTCTCATTTGTTATTGCAGTCATGCTTTCATTGAAGGGTAAAGATTTATGTGTCAATGGTGGCGGTGGTAGTGATGATGATACAGTATACTGCTTGTCTCCGAGCTCAAATATGTACTTACATAATGTATGCCTCTAAACGGGTGTCCTCCAGCCATACACATTTAACATATACACAAACAGAGATGTATTATAACATAATTCATAATATTAATACAATTAGTAAGTCTTTGAACGTATCACAAATGTCAAGTGTGATAAAGAACACATTTAACATAAACAAACTGTCAGCCTCATGAAATGTATACACTTAAAACGGTCAATGAAAAGTAGCATTATAAAAGGTAAAAATTCTTTGATGTCAGAATGGAAAAGAAACTTCTGTTATCTCTTGTTATATCATCATAGAGTTTTAGGCAAACCTGTTAAGCACTGTTCTACCGAGACAAACCAAAGAACCTTAAAGGGCTTCTACGTAACATCTCTTTTTCTCCGTGACTGGGGACATTTGCCTTGAGAACTGAATGCCCCTAAGAAGGAAACTTCCCCCCTCAAATTTGATCTAGTTGTTTCCTCCTCCAGCACTGCTCCCCTGCACCCCCTGCGCCACGGAGACAGGTTCATCGTGACACACATTCTGATGAAGTGTTTTATGAGCGGGGGCCGCAGGACGCTCTCTTGTCCCCCTCACTCATTTATCATTCTGCTGCACTGAGGGGTTGGGGGCGTCTCCCGTTTGGTGAATATGGGGGGGGTGGGGGTTTGGGGTCGGGGGGTGGGGGGGTGCTGGGCTACGGGTTTAAGGTCTGGGCTCTGTGTCAAGACGGGCTGCAGATTAAATCCCCATTGATCCAGCCATAATTTATTTATTTATTCAACTCAGAATTAAAGATTGTCTCCACCTCCCCCTGCAGACTTTTTTTTTCTTGTTGTTAGCGCCTTGAATACAAACAACCAGCACATTTTTGTTTAAAAAAAAAGAAAGAAAAGAAGCACAACTGCTTTTTTCAAGGCCTTCGGGATAACAGTTATTTTTCAGATAGCATGCCTGTGTGCAACCTGCAGCTGCAAAGTGATTGCAGAAACACCGGGCCACACATAATGCAGACATTTGTGCCGAAATACTTGTATGCACTAATGTGAAAAAAACCTTCAGTGAAGACTTGTAAAAAATCATTAGCCACTAAAACCAAACGCACTTTAAGGGGTTCTATTCATTTCTATGTAACATTGTCCCTTGTAACCGAAATTATAGATGTGGATAAACACCTCATGAAGGCCTTATAAACCTTTGATAGATTCAACATCAGCCACACACCCTCTTTCCCTTTCCAACAAGAAAACCTCTCCCCCTCTCTATCACTCTCTCTCTCTCTCTCTCTCTCTCTCTCTCTCTCCCTTCCACCTTCACAGGCGGCGCCCTTCTATGGTGCCATGTAACCTGGCCCATATGGAGACTAATGTAGTTACCACAGCACCCACGTCAGCCCTGCCCAGCATCAAGAATCCCTCTTCTTCTTCTTCTTCTTCTTCTTCTCCTCCTTCTTTCCTCCAGCTCCTCTCTTTACTGCTTCCGAGAACCTCTTTCTGACCCCGCCTGTAATTGAATTAAAACCACATTACACAAAATGAATAGGCAGAGATTTAATTAGCGGCTGACGAAGGCCACTGGGTTCCGCAGACACGTGTTTCACGGCGAGCTGCCACACTGCAAGGTCGACGAGGGTGTTTAGAGGGGATGTGTGTGTGTGTGTCTGGGACAACGTCAAGGTGGCAGAGGGTATTTGAAAAAAACACGATGGCAAAAATCTCTACTAGGTTACTTTAAATTCCACAAATTATACACCATTGAATTGCCTCAGGGAGTTATACAAATCTTCAAGCCAAGACTGAAATCAAGAGGCCTTTAAATGCTTGGCTTACAATCTGGTTTAAATCTTGGGTTAAAATCTTATCCTAATATCCTTTCAGTGGATGTCTAAATACCTCACTCTGTAACTACACAATGTTACTCTGTCTATGTATTTTGTTCTGTGCCACCATTCTGTCACATCATCTGTTTCTATGAATTGTCTTGTTGGGTACCTGTCTCGATCTGTTGTACTTTATGATATGTGTGTCCTGTTTCAGCAGTAGCCTTGAGTATTATATACAGATATATGCATTAAACTTAAGCAAATACATGCAACACAATTTATTATTACTTATACCTCCTACAAATAAGTAAATACAGAGCCTGCAAGTAAGAAGTTTCATGTCAAATTGTGAAGAGACCTATAGAGTTACACCTGTGTTAAGTATGCATCTGTATAGGTACTGATATCCACATTTTACCCATTTCTACCCAGTGAATATCATATACCAAAACCACCGGGTAATTACAGTGGTGAATCACAAACTCATCATGTTGTTCACAGGGGTGACATTGGTGACTTCCTTCCTTCACATCTACCCAACAAGCTCCCTGGACTCTTTGATGTTGAAAACGTAGCGCAGCAATTAATGCAATACAATCCTTCCAGCTGCATATGGGGCAGGGGGAGAGGGGAGGTATTCACCGGGACTGCGGCAACCCATACGCCCCAGGGGGTAGACAGGTTATGATCATGCTTGGGTATGCATCCCTTACTCATACATAACACACATGCACCCACTCACTCACTCACACATTCACACTCAACACACACACACACACACACACACACACACACACGTACGCAAATGCACACACAAACCCCTTGACAAGTCTCGCCCACCCCGGACTTCCCCTGCACACTCAGCACAAAACCACCTCGCTGAATTACCATCCCAGGGACCAGAGACCTCTTCCTTAATGAAGAGAGACAGCCTCTGTCAGGCCATCCCATAAAACTCTGGTGAAAGGCACACTTCCCCGGGGGAACTCGGCAGCCACTAACAGCACTGGAGAAATGATCCCGAAGTCTCGGTCACTCATTTTTCTCTCCCGCCTCCCCCCCTAATAAAAAAAGAGCCTGGCTGCCCTCTGGATCCCTTTATAGGTGGGAGAGCAGAGGAAAGATCTGGGGCAGCTACATTGATTCGGAGGCTACAGTATTATTAGCTATTACTGCGGCTGAGATATCAGAGGTTTTATCTAATATCCTGTGTACCCAGGGGTTGGTGAGAGGAGAGAAAAAGGCTCAGATAGAAAAAGAGAAGGAAGGAGTGAGGGAAGAAGGAACGTAAAGGAGAGAGGAGAATAGAAGATGGGGATGGAGAGGGAAGCAGGACGGAAGCCCATTTTTTGGGGGCTTCTTTTTTTTCCCTCCTCCTCCTCCTCCTCCTCCCCGAGGTTCCGATAAGAGCTTGCTTTGGTCTTTGGCCTCGGGTGCCGCACCGCCACGGCTGCCTGGATCTGATCTCGAGTCGCCACTGAGGTGTCTCGCTCTCGAGGGGGGAAGTGGCGGCCAGCCGGCCCGCGGCTGCCGGGCTGGCCAAATAAGATAAGGAAGACATTGTACATGCTCATCAAGCGCCCGGGCCGCTATCAAATATTCATGGGACACTGCCAACTGTTAAGTAAACTGGCCAATTTGTTCTGGAAGACGCACATTAAGATACGAGCGTCCGATACAGCCCGGCCCCCTGGGGCTCTGAGTCCTCCCACTACCACCACCCGTGGTCTTTTGTTATCAGGCCTGACCGATGAAGGGTAGGGGCAGGAGAGTATGGATTGAGAGTTCGCCTATGCTAATAGCAGGGGCGTGAATGGGGTTGCATTTCCATTGAGTCCCCCATGCAAAATGACTCACAGACATGGGGGGGAAAGAGGGACGGAGATGGATTGAGAAAGAAAGACTATTTGTAAACCAGATGAGAATGAGAAAAGAAAGAGAGAAGGGACACAGTGATGAGGTAAGGGACTGGGGGAGGGGAAAGAGCTTTTGAGGGGCAGTGGGGGCTACTCAGATTGGGGTGATTGCTAATGTATGGCTGTTGGCCCGGGTGAGGGACTGAACGTGATTTACAAATATTAACTAGCCTTAGCCTTAGCAACACTGAACCTCTTCCAACACTCTGCTTACTATGGTAGTTGTAGAGTAGTTATCATTGGGAGCCCAGGAATGAATGCGAGCAATGCACTGCGGAGAAATAAACTGACAAAGGGCATTTATGATTCTGACATACCCTTCAACACAGCCCTGCTTTAAAAAGTGGTATGTTTGTACTCTTTCCCTCATCAAATGAAAAAAAGCGAGCGAGACACCCAGAAGCAACTGTTTAACTTCCAAATCAATCGCATCGCAGCTTTAGGAGATTACCGTCTCCAGCCATTGCGCCAGGGCTCCCACAGTGGGAACAAAGTTGACAAATCGTTGCGGCATATTATTTTTATGGATGCAGTAAATACTGTGGGACACAGTCTGACTCAGAAAACTCTCCCGGCCGACGCACCCCAAGGGGCAAGGAGCAGCGATGAGCCGAGATGAGCTGACGGAAGAAATCCAAGAAAACACCCATAAAATGAGCCGCCATAAAAACAGCCCATCAGGTTTCAAATGGTTCCCTGTGGGGTAGCCGGAGAGGCAAGTTGGTGGCAGAAGTGGGATCCTGCCGTATTGCATGGCTGGAGTCTGTGAGAGAGAGATACAAAAAGAGAGAGAGAGGATGACTGCGTATGAGAGAGGAGCAGACAAGCAAAAAAAAAATTGGGTGGCAGGGAAATTAGGTCAGTGGCAGTGAGGAGTAATGACGATGCGAGGAGACAATGGACCGTCGGATGACCACTGCCCGGCTGGCCGGCTGGCTGCGAGGCGGCACAGGGAAACTCCGGGGAATTAATCACGACACGTTTGGAATATCGAGTGTGACATTTCACATTTACCTCACAGCAACAGAGAAAGCGAGAGTAAGAGAGAGCAGATAGGAAGAGAATTAGGGGGACTATGGAGGGTGAGTAAGAGAGAGGCAGAGAGAATGAAAGAGTGAGTGAGAGAGAGAGAGAGGGATGGTGGAAGGGAGGCAGTGGAAGGGACTCAGAGAGAGGGAGAGAGAGAGAAGCAGAAGGAATGAAACAACAGGGACAGAGGGTGACAGAGAGAGGGAGTAAAACAGAGAGACTGAAATAAAAAGAGAAACAGAGAGAGGGTGGCAGAGAAAAGGGACTGAGAGAGACAAGAGAGAAGGAGAGACCAATAAAATCCCTTGACTGTTCTAAAATAAAAATTGATAGATAGATAGATAAATAGATAGATAGGTAGATAGATAGATAGATACTTTATTGATCCCGAGGGAAATTTAGTAAGATGGAGATGAACAGGTTCATGCTATCCCACTAATGAAACCCTTACAGATAAATGTCACAGCCCTTTAATTTGGTGCAGAGGGCCACGTTTGGGTCACACTTTGTTTTAAGTAGCCTTAGATACAAGGCCCTTACGTAATCCCAGTAAATAAGGGTTTTAATAAAATGTAATTCTCATAAAGTACTTCACTGAGTGTACCTAAAGATATATACAGTAAAGTGAGACTACAATTTAACTTCCTTTTCAATTACATTTTCAGACCAGTTACAATTACATTAATTTTCATGCGCTAAAATAAATGTAAATGTCCATATTGAACCAGTACCATACCAAGGCGTTCGGATGCCTTTTAAGTCAATTTGGCTTGATTGTGGCCTTGTGATGTTTGTGCCAACAGTTGCACTTGACTGGGGATTGATTGAAATATCGATGGTGTCATTTCTGTAGCAATGGAAGCAAGCGTTGATTGATTGTTCCGCATAAACAGTGCCTCATTACGGCCCATATTACATTGCTTAACCAGCGCAAAATTGGAAGCGTATTTGCTTAGTGTCTTGTTTGTTGATGCGCATTGTCTACACTGAGCGCGCCCGACTTTGGCTTGTTGGAACTAATAGAGTAAACATGCGCCCGCGTAGCCTTGCCTGCTAATTAAACACAGCAGTTACGCATATCCTCCGTGAATATTTTCATTAGAATTAATTACGCTTAATGGTGAAAATATATCAAGATCAAACATCTGTATTTCTACCAGCTTGCAGATACTGCTGGGTTTTAATGTATTTTTAATTGGACGTAAATACCTTAAATCAACAGTTCGCAGTGTCAGTTGTCCCTGAGGGGGTGAGGAAGAAATGTCTTCCTCTCTTCTTCTGGCTCGGGTAGGCTCAGGACTGAACATATGAATACTTTAGTCAAGAATATTGTACTATTGACTTAATAGTATTCAGTACATGTTATACTGATTCATAGGCTGTTTAGGAGAACTACACATGGACACACATGCACAAGACCACACACATGATGCACACACACACACACTCAAGACAAGCAAATTGCTTTCTTTCCTACAGAGGGCGAGCAGAGAACTTATGATAATTACAGAGGACACCTGGATTCTTCTTTGCCAAATCCAGTAGTTATAACAGAGTATAATAGTGATGCACGTTCCAATACACATAAACAGACACATGAATATATACTGGAAGTATGCCCATGCCCATTCTGCATGTATATTGCTTTAATAAAGAAGCCATCTCCCTGTCTTTCTCTCACACACATTTGGAGCAAAGGGGATAAGGTGGACTTACTTGATGTTATTGTGGGGAGAGAAAGACAGAGCAGGTCCTAAAATTCTACAGGGATGCAGGGGAGAAGCAACGGTTGCCTAGCGGCCCAGCCAGTTGCCTGGGAGATATTTACTGAGCAGGAGGGAGCGGTGGGGGGGAGGGGGTTTGCCGGGGGAGGTTGCTATGAAGACTGCCAAAACAGGGGACCTACAGTACACCAAAAGTGCAGCAAAAGTCAAAGAAGCCCAAAGAAATTGTATTACAAGTTTCCCTGTGTGTACAGAAAGGATGTATTGTCTTTCAGATCTACATACTGTACACACGTGGCAGTTTAGTATTTCATTTTATTTTTTTGCTGCACAGGCAACACACAGTAAGCTAGGCATAGGGAGGCTATGTAAGACACTTGTGCTCTGCGCTGTGGTAAGTATCGTGTGAGGTGAACTGGGTGAAGCTATATCATTAATGCAGGGTGCGCTAGTGAGCCGGGCCCGCTCTTGTTGACAAGGGCCACCTCTGCTCCCGGCCCCACTCATGGCAGAGAGCCATCAGCACAAGAGCTTTTTCATGCTCAGTCAACAACAGACCCTTGGGTATGCTTTCCTAAAAGTTCCCAAGTGGATGCTGCTCATGCAGGGTGTGTGTGTGTGTGTGTGTGTGTGTGTGTGTGTGCGTGTGCGTGTGTGTGTGTGTGTGCGTGCGTGCGTGCGTGCGTGCGTGCGTGCGTGCGTGCGTGCGTGTGTGTGTGTGTCTATGTCTATGTCTATGTCTGTGTGTGTAGAACAGAGAGAGAGAGAGAGAGTGAAGGATACAAAGAGACACCAGAGGAGTGTGTGTGTGTGTATGTGTGTAAGAGCAGAAGACAAGAGTGTGTGTAAGGCCAAAAGATCACATCAATGCTCTCATACCAATTAGCTTCTAGAGTATTTTCAAAGCCATGGAAGCTCCAATCAGGAGTACACAAGAAATAAATGGACTATGTGGATGTAGCAACCATCTATTAAGACAAAAAGCACACACACACACATATACAAACATACACACACACACACACGCACACACACACGCACACGCACACGCACACGCACACACACACACACACACACATATACATATACATATACATATACATACATACACACACATAACCTGTCCTCAGAAGAATTTCCATCCATTACCACTGGTATTTGTCAGGCTGCCCATAGTCAGTTAGGTGCAGCTACTCCATAAAACGTATTATTTTAGGGCGGATGGAAATCAATGAAAGCCATAATCCTATCGAATTTCAGTTAGGCTGGAAGTTGGTGGTGGTGTGTAGATCATCTGTGATAGGAGGAGAGAAGGATGGAGGGAGAGAGAGAAAGAGGAGGAGAGAGAGAGGCACAGAGCCAGAGAATTGTGACCTCTCCTAACCTGGATGAGTCATCTAGACACAAGGGAGCTGTGTGTGTGTGTGTGTGTGTGTGTGTGTGTGTGTGTGTACATGCGGGTGTGTACTCTTGAGTCTCGACGCATCACCCACGAGCACCCCACCCAAACTCCCTTTGTTACCCTCGCTGCCTATTGCCCTGTGGATATTGAACCGTGGTGTCACAAACACGGGGGGGGGACATGGAGGTGGGGTGGGGGGGACAGGGAGGCTGCATTGGCGCCACTTGTCTACCCCTCTAATGAGTTCCCATAGGCCATAAATACTCCACACATGCCGATGACATTTGGTGTGTATGTGCGTGCGCTGCATGCGTACGTGCGTGCGTGTTCGCAGAGGTGGTTTTGATGTGTCTATGCGTAAGCGGGTGAGTGTGTGCACATGTGCGGTAGAATTGTGTGTTAGACAGGCTTCTTTGGATGTATGTCTGTATGTGTGTTTGTTTAAGGGTGAGTGTGCGTGCCTTGGTGGGTAGACGAGGGTGTGTGTGTGTGTGTGTGCAGCTGGCAAGGTTTGTGTGTGTGTACATGGGTGTGTATGTGTGTGTGTGTGTGTGTGTGTGTATGTGGGTGGGTTTAGTTATTAGCCATGAAAGAGAATGAAGCAATCAAAAGAGATGTGTGTTTGAAAGACTGAACAATGGAGAAAGAGTGTCGTAATGAGAAGTCAGAGATAAGAGCTGGGAGATAAAGAGAGAGAGAGAGTGAGAGTGAGTCTGAAAAGCCAAACACATTCAGTGCTATCATGCCAAACCGAATCCTTAACTCCAGCACAGTCTCTCTCTCTCTCTCTCTCTCTCTCTCTCTCTCTCTCTCTCACTTTCACACTTTCTACCTCACACTCCTTCTCTCCCTCTCCTCTCACTCAGAAATGCACAAATTAAGATTTACATGAGCTGTATCGGTGAAAAGATATGTTTATGTTTATAGCGCGCACCAGAATCTCTCGTTGTAAATCGCCTCTTCTCCCCGCTCGCCCCTTCTGTCCTTCCTGCCAGGCCATTGCTGCAAGACCACACAGTTCTCAATCGACCCGTCTCTGTTTGCTTCATACAAACACATAATTGTGTGACTTTTGACACAACCTCACAGACCTTCTCATGACCCAACCCCCAGTCCCTCTGGACAGTAAAGGACATGTTCTTGTATTAGATGACCAGTGTGAGGTAGACGAAGGGAGAGTTGTAAGATGCAGTAAGAAGGAGACAAGCTAATATCTAGCAGTCTTTTGTGCAGCGTGTTGATATTTGTGCGTGGGCGACAGACAGACGGGTGGACCCGCTCCAGTCATCTCTCGACTCCTCTTCCACTCTTCTCCCCGCCGACTCAGACGACTCTCTCTCTCTCTCTTTCTCCTTCTTTTCACTCACTCTCCCTCTCTCTCTCTCTCTCTCCATCTGGTGTCCGGCACTTCACTTTTGTGTGTGTGTGTGTGTGTGTGTGTGTGTATTATTTCCCCACTCCTCATCCTGGCTGCTATATAATCCTTTCATTTTATGACCTGGATGCCTTTCTTTCTTTCTTTCTTTCTTTCTTTCTTTCTTTCTTTCTCCCCCCCCTGTTATCGGTTCTATTCCTACGAACACTTCTCCCCTGCTCTGCATCATTTCTCCTCACACTTCCCTTCACGCCTGTCTCCCTGTCATCCAGTCCAGCCCCTTTCCAAAACCCCACGGCGAAAAAGCAAAGACTTCATCTCAGCCTCTAAATCTTCACCCCAGCCAGGGATACAGCTCTCAAGACAGCAGTCCAGGGGAAATGAGAATGAGAGACATCAGAAAGAGGAATAGAGACAAAAGAAATAGCAGAAAGTCATGGATAGAAAAAAGGAGATTGGGGTAGATAGCATAGCCAGTGAGATAGAGGGAGAGACAGAGAGAGAAAGAGAGAGAGAGAGAGATGTGATAGGTGATAGATAGATACATAAAGGAAGAATGACACAGAATTAAGAAAGAACAACGGTGTTAATAAAGGGGGGTGGAGAGAGAGAAAGACGAGAGAGAAAGAAGAACAGAGAGATGGAAAGAGACATAAAAACCTAATCCACAAGAGGAGGATGCTACCCATCAAGAGGTTATTATATAGCTGCCTTGATAAAGACCCGTTCATTCCATGTCGAGACCAGGTACAACACAGAGGAGGTGGTGGCTGGAATATAAATCTGGCCAGGCGTGTGATCGCCTCCCTGAGTAGAATGCACAGGAGGAGGCAAAAACAAGAAGGCTGACAACTTTACAGAGTCAAGGCCAAAGAGGCGGATTTACGGGCACGGGCAGGGTGGGGGGGTAGGGGGGGCCCACGCGTCGTCTGTCTTTTGGTCACAGTGGCTGGACGAAGGCTCTCTCAATTATGTTGTCAAACGGATCGAAACCAGGGTCGTCCATCAAAGCAAAGGCAGGAACATAAAATAAATAAATATATAAATAAATGAGAACCATGCGGGAGAAAAAGAAATCGTGAGTGAGAATACATGGAACACGGCTTTCAACATGCATACACACATGCACACGCCCTTTCCTCTTCTCATAAAGTTTGGGTTCGGAGCGGTGCACTCGATTCAGCGTTCCGCTGTGACACCCAGATCAGTTCTCTTCTGTTTTTCTTCCTTGGATCTTCATGACCGAGAGTTCAAATGTGTGTGTGTGTGTGTGTGCCTGTGTGTGTGTGTTTGTGTGTAGAGGTGGTGGTGGTGTGGAATTGGAAGGAGACTGAGGAAGGGACAGTCTGGCCTTGCCGTTGTCATTCATTGAGTTACAGCCAACCAAGTCGATCACAGTTTATAGAGCAATCAACTACGGCCAAAATGTCTAATGCTATGATGGTCCTCCACTGTGAGTCTTTTCCTGGCCTACTCTGATTGTTATCCTCTCCCAATGTGATTTCCACAGCAGCACTGAGTTTGGTGTGCTTTGGCTCTTTCACCATGTAATTCCCTTCAGCCATGCCATTTCATAAAATCCAGGCAAAGATAAGTTCAGAGAGTTTTGCAAATTTATAACCCAGGAGAGTGAGGGAGAATAAAAACACTGATAAGGCAAGGGGACATTTTAAGCATTGCAGCCTGTCCTCGAATCTGATATTCTCTCTACGGTGGATCCTGGGTGTAGAGCCATGAATTATTATTTGCTGTGTGTGGGAGGGAAAATGTTTCCTCTACAGCTTTCGAAAAATAGAGTGGCAAAGCAGAATATCATTGTCATCTGTTGGAGAACGCGTGCCAATTAAATGAAAACCTAACAACAGTTGTCGCAAAAGGTACAGGTAGCCTCCAGGCCTTGTGCTAGCTAACCACATGATCCGTGCAGTTAAAAAAGTCACCATGACCCAAAATCCTGGAACTTTTTTTATCCACCGGTCCCCTATTTTCATTTTGGAATGGAATACCCGCAGACGCCATTGCCTGCCGATGTGTTGGAGCTTTAATTAGAATTCCCCCTCCCCCCTTAGGACACCATACCCAGGGATGAAAGGTGCAGTTCCACTTCCAAAACCCCCTTTCTCTCCCCTTCGCCGAGATGACAGACTTCAAACAGAGCGGGAGCTATCTTCAGAGACGCGATCCCTTGCCGAAAAACCCCGGGGTTGGGGAGTAGAGAAGGAGGTGCGGGGGGTGAGCAGGAGGGAAGGAGGGGGGAGGGGGTGTGATGAGGGAAGAGGGTTGCTGGGGGTGAATGAACATGACCGACACAGGAGTGAAGACGAACGCGTCGTCTTTTTTGTGTCTCCTGCAGTGGCGTTGGGGGAAAAAAAGGTTACGCTGATTAGCGGGAGAAGACGTGCGGGGAGGAGAGAGGTGAGGAGGAGTGCGGGCTTCCAACAGCGACTCGCAGGGTGGGAGTGAGAGATAGGGAGAGAGAGAGGGAGAGAGAGAGAGAGAGAGAGAGAGCGCCAGTCTGTCAAAATCAGCATAAAGACATTCGCCTCCCGTGCCTGCTCTAGCCTTTGAGGTGCCTTGGCAACAAAGGCATCGTTAAGGAAAAAGAAAAGTTGTCTCGCGCAAACTTGAAGAGAAAGACGGAGGACAAAAACAAAGGCAGAACAAACAAACCATGAGAGGTTTCGCGCCAGAGACTCCCTTATCTGTGGTATTTTTCATTTTGGTTTCTCTGAACCATAAAAGTAGCATTTCGAAACATCTATGCATACAATTGCTTATGCCTGCACGTAAAAGACGTCCCCATTGCACTTGATATGAAAGCATTCCCTGGCATTTGCAGAAGGCCTGGGCTGTGGCAAGGCCACCTGCGTTCTATGATCGCTCAGTTTAATGGATTTGGATTGCATAAGACACCAGCTGTGGCGGTGAGAGCCTGATGCTCTGTCTCTCTCATCGTTACTTCAGCCCCCCCCCCACCCCCCTACCCACCCATCCCGAAACAGCACTCCTCTCATTTCATTCCACCACAAATCTTCCCTCCAGATGGCAATTTGAGCTTTAATGTCAACACTTGAGGTAACCGAAGCAGTTGCAGCCAGTGAAGAAGTAGCCTGAGTGCCAGGCTTCTAGCTCGCTATCTCTTTCAGCCAGCTATGTTGTCACAAGCAAGACTAAGTAGGTAGCCACAACAGAATTGTGGCTTGTGACAGGCAGTTTGAGTGTGGCAAAAATATATGTGTGTGTGAAAGACGGAGAGTGTGTGTGTGTGTGTACTTACTTGTAAGAAAATGCCCATCCCATAAATATATTGGATGGGCATCTCTCACAAGTAACAATTCCATTTGCTCGGGAGCAGCCTTCAAAAAGCCCACATTTTCTAAGAGAGAGGATTCCAGTGAAGCAATTTTGGGCCTGGCATCCCGAACGCCACCGACCACAAACAGCATTCAGCTGCCAAACAGTAAAATCCCACTGAAAGGCTCAGGTATGCTGGGGGGGATTATGAATATTCCCCACGTCACCATAACAACACTGATGACGCCTCCTGGTGGCACGCATGACAGGTCCTCCAGACCTGTTGACGTGCTGCTGCTTGTTGTCAGCCGTGCACAGTTATTATCCTGGTGTTTGTTTAGTAATTCGATGTAGTCAGCTCGCCCGAAGACAAGGGGTGTGCGGAGACTGTTTTGTGTGCCGTGATCCACGACGGTACTCTTATTATGCCCGTGTAATGCCTGGCAGCGCGGGCACAGTAGTTGAGCTCTAGTGCTTGTCCGCGGCGTGATTATGCAGTTGGGATGCCATACCTTCGAGGCATCCTGCGGACACGAAGCCGAAGCAACACAGCCCGAGCAAATCAGAGAATCAATACTGAACATCAGCTCAGGGAGCAGCCCCTTACACAGGGTTCAGAGCCCTGGCGAGGGCTGGGGTTTAAAGACAGAGGCCATGGTGTCGACTTATGCAGGCACAGCACATACTCTTTCCTGTCACCTCAAGGGTGAAGTGGGCAGCACTGTTTGGTCATGGGGTGGGGTGTGGGGGGTCATGACTCTCAGTGCCTGTGAGAATTTAAGAAAGCCCCCCCCCACACACACACACCCCTCTCATCTAAATAAAGCAAAAAATTCAATTTCTTTTATTAAAAAAAGTCTGTAAACAAATTCTTTCAGCGGTGGAGCCCCTGGAGGTGTGGTTAATATGTTTGGCCAGCGTCTGCTCTTGCCAGCGGTGTAGCTCTCATTAAAGATCAGTATGCAGACCAGTGTGGGGAGGGAGTATTTGAAAAGCCTGTGCACTTCAATTAGGGCCTGCTGTGGCACTAGAGATATTCACCGCTTTGTGATATCGGATGAATACAACCCCCCCCCCCCCTCCCCCCCTTTCTTCACCAAATGTACACTTATGGTTTTGGTTATGTTATTAACCAGAGCTGTTTTTCCAGTTGATTCTGATGTAACATGGATGCTGCCCATGAACAAGCAGAGCCTAGTCTGTGATGTGACTGGCACATTGAGACAATCACCTGACGAACGCAACGCGTTTTGACAAATTTGTCAAGCAAAGATGGTGGCGAAAAATGAAAACAAATAAACACCACCCCTCTCCCTCTCCCTCCTTCCTTCCCGGAGCCTGAATAAGGCACACATGCCATTACGGTTTGTTGTTTCGAGGCATCAAAATCAAAGGGCCTCAGACTGACAGACACAAAAGGGCTTTTTGAGATTTGCTTCAAAACCGCGGGATGCGGCGTCTCCGCGCGAATTTGGAGCTTGACAGTGATGGAGTGTTTGTCTACTTTACTAACACACACTCCACCGAGAGACTCTTCAAAGTGGAGCAGGGGCTGTCTGACAGCGTCATTAGTGCTCGCGAGGCCTGCCTGCCTGCCATCCACCACCACCACCACTCTCTCTCTCTCTCCCTCTCACACACACTCTCTCTCTCTGTCTCTCTATCTCACTCCCTCTGTCTCTCTGTCATTCTTGCTCACAGCGTGGGTTTGTAATGAAACAGGTGGGATGACAGAGGTAGGGGGATGGAGCGAGGGAGAGAGAGAGAGAAGTGTGCTGGGATTGTCGCTACACAGACAGCGCTGCACATCTGCCTCCCAACAGACAGACCCCCCCCCCACACACACACACACACACACGCACTTACACCCACATTCCCCCTTCAAACATTCCAGAGGCATGCTCATGTAATATGCAGCAAGACTGGTGTAGGACTAATACTAATAAAGCACCAGTGCTCCTGTAGGTTATCTGACTGAAGATACATGAGAGAGAAAGAGAAAGTAAAGTAAGAGAGAGAGAAAAGAGAGACAGAGAGGGTAAGACAACAACGGCAACGGCACTCTTCCCTCGCTCGTGTGAAAGTAGCAGCCGGCGCAACACCCCGCTCGCGTGCGTTGGCTTTCCCGCTTCTATTCCGAGTGGCTGATGTGAGTTGATTGTTATTCACAGCTTTTTATTTTGGTTGAACGCATGCTCCACCTCCACCCCCCCCCCCCCCCCCCAAACCCCTCTTCCCATCTCTCCTCCTATGCTCAGGAGGAGCTGCACGTTCACATCCATAACCGTATACCATCAAGAGAGCCTGCACTGATATGATGGGCTCTGTCAAGGTGCTTCATGTTCAGATTGGCCTAATAGAGGTTTCAGGTCAGGAGTTTGACCCTGAGGGCTGAGGAACACGCCATGTTTCATCGTGTTTCACCACGTTCTCCGCCATACTGACAATCTCCATCTCTCAACCGGCTCCCATTTTTCCACCCTAACGTGCGTATGGTAGGGAGGCAGACTCTGATTTTTTGCCCGTGAAGTGGGGGAAAATGCCTGTGCTTTGCCATCGCCGTAGGCGTTTGCCACGCTTGAACTCATACAGCTCCTCCTGCTGCTGATGTTAACCCAAGCCATTTTCCTCGCCAGCTTTGGGGTGTGTGAGTGTGTGTGTGTGTGGGTGTGTGTGAGTGTGTGTGTGTCTGTGTGAGTGTTTGTGTGTCTGTGTGAGAGAGAGAGAGTGTGAGTTTGTGTGAAAACATGTGTGCAGGCCGGCCTGCATGATGCCTGGGCCCGGGATTTCAATGGGCCCCCGCTCCCACCCCAATTAAAGTGAAAATCTGCTTGACTGCAGGGTTGGAATATCCAACACCATGCTCTATTACTACGTCAACTTGACTCTCATTCACAAATGTTAAAAATACAGGCTTGTATGAAATCATATCACATTAGTAGCTTAGCCTATTAACTAAAATAATCACTTCCAAACTTTAGGTTGGCAAATGTCAAATGTTGTTGAAAATCACTTTTAAAATCTAAAGTCAGCATCATGTAAAACACAATCCGTTGACATGTGTATTTGCTCCCTTGCATGGGCCCTATTCGTCGTAAGGGCTGAAGCTAAGTTAATCAATTGTCCTATTAGCCCGTTAACATTAGCGAGCTGATTGAGAACAGGATATATCGGCTCGTCATGTGGTTAATTTCAACCAGGCTAAACTTATCAGGGCAATTGCGTGTGCACGTCCTACGTCAAAAGGCAGGAAAGGTTGATCACCAAAACAATGATTTTCTAACGGTATAATGGTTCTAAACTCTAAACTGTTTTTTTCTCCGCTGGCGAGCAGGAGATGAACATGAACGCTTATGAAGAATACAAGACCATAACATTTACATTTAGCAGACGCTTTTATCCAAAGCGACTTACAAGGTATACACATTTTACATTTACACTGATGGCACACTGCACATCAGGAGCAATTAGGTCTTGCTCAAGGACGCTTCGACAGGGAATTGAACTAGCAACCTTCTGATTACTATACGACTTCTCTACCTCTGTACCACTGTCGCCCCATTTATCATGGTAAAATCCAACACCGCCCCGGCTGTGAGAGCAAGACAAGAAGCAGTGTGTGAGGATATGTATCAAGTGATATCTATGTATGAATACATGACGGCAAGTGTGATCTGGTACAGAGGATACCGCTGCCGTTTAGTGCCTGCAAGGTTGCTAGTTTGATTCCCCTCACCTCCTACCTCGGTGTAGTTTTACATTTCCTTGTAAGTCGCTTTGAATAAAAGTATCTGTTAAATGACTAAATGTAAATGTATTAATAACAAATGCAATACATTGAAGCAGTGAAAATAAATTGTGTGTATTTCTCTCTATTCTTATCATATGTCCACCTTAATCATTTTCTACAATAATGATATGCTATGGTGTACTAATAACACTGTCATATAAGTATGAGTGCTTGGTTCTCCATTGCTGACACTACAAAAATTTACCACTCGCAAAAAAGCGCAAGACAGTCAATGTTCGACTGCGGTGTTTGCAATAAATGACTCGAGAAGGTCTTGTAAATTAATTGTTCCTTGTCGGCTGAATCGGTAGCGCTCATACAAGACCCCCTTTAATGATGAAATAATGGATCTTGGCGATCGCAAAGAACTCTCTCCCTACGCTAAACTAACTATCTAATATCACTCCTTGGTCAATGGGATCCCTCCTTTTTCCGGGGGTGTGGCAAGCTTGTCCAGCTACACTTAAGTTAGCCTGGGCTGGAGCAGGTTAGTGCTAATTGATATGTTACTATAGTGATTTATCGAAAGTTGCTTCCACAAACCGAAAAGAGGGGCGTTTTTTATCTTAGCGCGAAAATTTGCTTGCTAAACCGCTTAGTGAGCTAAGACGAATACCCCCCTGTCTAATGTCATCTTTTGTTTTTGTTTTTGTTCATGTTCTTCATATTTCCTTTTTGCTTTATTGCTTTTTGCTCCAAATTTGTGAGTTGATATTTTGGCGGCTCAACTTTGTAAATATAGGGATGTGGACAAATTGACATACAGCTGCCCTTAAGACCCCACCATTTTACAGTATAATAGGGGGGACATATTTAGACTTCATAGTGTAGCATGATGATATATGATGGCAAGCATAATGTATTCAAACAATTAATGCAAACATATATTTGTCTAAATATTTCACCAATCAATAGCCAATATTTAGGAATGAGGATCACTCTCTCTCCTGCTCCACCCAACTTCCCTAGTTGCCCCCCCCCCCCCCCCCCCCCCCCCACCCCCAGAAGCAGGCATTTGTGTGTGTGTGTGTGGTTGTGTCTATGTGTGTTTGTATCCTCGAGTGTATCCTTGTGTATGTGTGTATGCCATATGTGTGCACAGGCCCATGTGTGAGTGTTTGCACGTGTATTAATGTGTTTGCATCTTTGTGTGTGTGTGTGTGTGTATAACCCTTGTACATGTGTGTGTGTGTGCACAGGCCCGTGTGCAAGTGTCTGTGAGTGTGTGTATGCAAGTACATGTGCGTGTGCACATTCAAACCAGCTAACCGGTTCTCTCTCCTTCTCCTGCCTCCAGAGGCCACTGAGCACAGTGTCTGCCCAACATGAAGCAGGTCAGGTGAGCCCTCAGCTGCACAACAGCTCCAGACAGGCACCGCCTGTTTGCCCATTGTGTGCCTGTTAGGCCTGCATGTCCCATTCTCATGATAAGAGCCTGTTGGACAGAAGTACAGCCACACGGGCCGCTGATATTGTTCTCTGGGAACATGTGTCCTGCTGATAGGACTGAGCAGGCAGCTTTTCTCGCCCACTGACGCTGTCTGCGTGGCCAGTTTTAATGAGATGATAATTGCTAATGTGCATATGGAGATTGACCCATCAGGCAGCATGGCATCATGGGCACTCCTTCTAGTGTAATTGTGTCCACCATTGTGTGTGTGTGTGTGGAGGGGGGGGGGGCTTATCGTTTAATAGTTTTAGCCTTTTAACCACTTCCAGTTTTAAGGAGTACTGGAAGGTGAGTGTAGAGAAATTGTGTCATGCAAACAAACAAACATACAAATTAATGGAAAAAAAGGAATATTGAAAGAAAAAAAACAAGGACTACCAAAAAAAAACATTGTCTATCAAATTGAAGCACCAAAATACATCTTTTGAGGCCTTTTGAACTATTTCACCAAAATAAAATACATATTCAATCTTGTCCTCATGGGGTGTATCAATGCATCTTTGTGATGCATCTTAGCTGCTAACAAGACCCATGCTTCTTGTCAACAGTGCACTGTCTAAAATTAGCATGGCTCCTCAGCCTCACACACACAACAAAAGTTTGATTCACGGAACAACAAACTATGCAAATCTGCATGAAAGAGAGACAGCATGGCAGATAAATAAATAAGGAAAACAAAACAGGGAGCAACGGTTCTCTGGTGGTTCGTCTGCTCTCCTCCCCCCAACCCCCTCACCCATGTGTGTGTGTGTGTGTGTGTGTGTGTGTGTGTGTGTGTGTGTGTGTGTGTGTGAGTGACTCCCCTGTGTGGGACACGTTCAGGACGACAGGTGTTGCTGCCGAGACATGGCGCGGCGCAGCGTCTGCAGGTCCGCCCCCGAACACGCCTACAGATGTGCTCCCGAGCCCGAGGAGAAGAAGCAGCAGCCGCCCACACACACACACACACACACACACACACACACACATAAACACATGCAGATACACACACACACACACATATAAACACACGCAGATACACACACACCAACACAAACACAGGCAGATACACACACACACACAAACACACGCAGATACACACACACAAACACATACAGATACACACACACACACAAACACATGCAGATACACACACACACACACATAAACACATGCAGATACACACACACCAACACAAACACAGGCAGATACACACACACACACAAACACACGCAGATACACACACACAAACACATACAGATACACACACACACACAAACACATGCAGATACACACACACACACACACACATGCAGATACACACACACACACACACACACACACACAAACAAATGCAGATACACACACACACACACTCGCACACAAATACATGCAGATACACACAGACACACGCACTCGCACACAAACACATGCAGATACACATACACACTCGCACACAAACACATGCAGATACACACTAACATGGAAGCAACACATACAGTACATGGCACAAACACACACACTCGCACACAAACACATGCAGATACACACAAACATGGAAGCAACGCACATACACACACAAACATATTGTAAACTACCATTCTTTTGCAAAGACAACATGTGCATATATACATAAACACACATACAATACAAACACAGACATTCAAACAAACTTAAACACATATGCACAAAGTGCATTAAACATACAGACAAATACATCAACAGACAAATGTAAATAAACACCTTAAACACACACATGCACACATCCACTTGCATACACACACCACCAGCAGCAATGAGCACGCAGACTCACCATGCACACACTACATGCACTTCATGCACACACACACACACACACACACACACACACACACACACACACACACACACACAGACAAAGCATCATTCGTACTACTCAACTCTCATGAGCATATTCATGAATATTTACTACTTCAATCTTGAGTTTAAGTGTGCTCCATATATGTCACTGTTTCAAACACACACTCTCTCTCTCTCACACACACACACACACACAGAGAGAGAGAGAGAGAGAGAGAGAGAGAGAGACTCACTGTGCTTTCAAACAGGAGCTTCCATTTACATCAGCTCCCAGCAGCAGCTTCCTATATATGTAGGAAGGTCTACAGGGGCCCCTGTGTGTGTGTGGGTTTGTATGTGTGTGTGTGTGTGTGTGTGTATGTCTGTGTGTGTGTGTATGTGTGCGCGCTTATAATAGAAAGAAAGAGCATTGTGGCACAAAGAGAGCAAGCGACAGAAGGAGAAAGAATGCGAGAGAGACTGTGTCGACCAGACCAGAGATCGACCAACAGAAGGAGAGTGAGAGAGCAAGGGTGCAAGTGAAAGAGAGAGAGAGAGAGAGGGATACAGAGAGAGCGAGAGATTGTGTGCGCTATGCCGGTGCTCCGCGTGGAAACTGGGTCAGAGGAGAGGATGTGAGGAGGAGGATATTGGCTTGTCACCTTGGACACTGGGTGGGCTGAAAGTGGGGGGAGAATGTGGAGGGTGCGCGAGATGGAGGGGGGTCAGTGAGTTCTCATCGCCTCTCTGTCTCTCTCCCTCCCACCTTCGCTCTCACTCTCTCTCTCTCTGTCTCTCTCCCTCTCTTTTTCATCTCTCTCTGTATCAAACACACACACACACACACACACACACACACACACGCACACACACACACACACACACACACACACACACACACACTCAAGCACGCTCTCTTCGTTCCTTCTTCATCTACCACCTGAGAGTGCAGGCCAGGAGTCATCACACAGCAACAAGCCTCTCTCTCTCAGAGGGAGCCCGACAGACACAGCCATGAGGCTCTGAGCCCTCAGATCTGCTGGGGTGTCTTACCCCCCTATTCCCATGGTCAAGTTCCCCCTAAGTCATCCTTAACCTTTCCCTAGTAAACAAAGCAACATGCTGTGTGTGTGTGTGTGTGTGTGTGTGTGTGTGTGTGTGTGTGTGTGTGTGTGTTTAAGAATGTACAGAAGATTAGCAGTGTTTCATATTGTACATCACAAGACAAGCGCACAAGCTTAGGGCATGCTTTTCCTAATACAGTAGCAAAGCTGGTTGAAAGTTGATTTCAAGGCACATTTGCATACATAAACACCCGTACATTTGCACACAGACATATACGAGTGTGTGTAAACATGCACATAAAAAGAGACTGCATATTCAAGCTTTTCACTGGCTAATAACGCGGTTGAGAGCTCATAGCCAAATATGAATAGATGCCAAACTGCTCCATTCTATATCAGCCAGAAGAAAGGCTTTGCGGAGTAACATAAGCTGTCGGAGTGATCCGCTAACTACTTATCCGGCGGAGAAATTACCTGCTCCATTGAGCACAGACTGGCGAGCTCATTCCAGGACCTATATGCTTCCGCGCACCTATGTAATTGTGTTTTAACAAATGTTCCTCTATAGCTTCTGCAGAGGCAAGATGAGATCCAACTGCTCTTCCCCAGCTCCTTCAGCACACACACACACACACACACACACACACACACACACACACACACACACACACACAAACACACACAGGATGCTGTTGAGTCAAAACTGCACAATTTCAGTAATTTCATACTGGGAATGCTGGGCTGTGGGGGGCTAATGTAATATATACTGTCAAAGCTGGAGGCTAATTTTACCCCCCCTCCTGCCCAGCCCCCACTTTAGATGAATATGTTGACAATATTTCTCAAACCCCATCCCCCAACCCCCTCCACCTTTGCAGCAGAAAAGGAAATTACACATTTATTACACACCATACATCTGCAATAAAGTCAAATAAAAAAGAGAAAAAAAGATGGAGGAAGCAGAACAGACAGTGGGTCAGGAACTGAATTGACTTGAGGAGGTGGAGAGAAAGTATGAATAGAAGTTTCTCCTTTCTCTCTCCTCTGCTCTTTCTGAGAAGTCCATGAAGCGAAAGAGGGCCTTCGGAGACGTGTGCCCAGTCCATTCCTCTTTGACGGGCGGCTGTCACTCGAACCACACTATAGGGGCCGAGTGATCCGATGTCTTGCTCGCTCACTTGCTCTCCCGCTCTGCCAAAGCAAAGACTAATAAAGAAGACGAAAAAAAAAAAGTCAAGTTCATCCCTGTGGCCTGACAGCACTCTGATAAGCAGGAAGGGCTTGGCTTTACTCTCTTTTTTTCCCTCTATTCTTTGGAAAATGTATTGGCCCTGGAACACACACTCTTTCTCTCACACACACACACCTACACACACCTATAGGGGAATATTTGAATATTAAGTAGAGGGGGCTTTTCAGTCCCGCCTTGGGGGCTTGCTATTTACCTGCTTTATGTGCGGAGGACTGTAAGTCTAGACTACACCTCAGGCTTATCTGCTGTGTTCATGCAAGCACGCCACTGCCGCTCCCCACCTCCGCAAAAAATGATCCCCCAGGCCATTCTGTACATTGATATCTCTCGCTGGGAAACGCTTTCATTCCATTTTGTGACCAGGATGTTGAATGAGCCGATACCTTCCGGTCAATGTTTCTTTGGAGAAGAATTCACCCACTCGAAGCGTAGCGCCGACATGGAACCGCCTTTTGATGGAACCTCGTTTTGATGGAACCTCCTATTAATTCTGCGTTCCACTGCATTACATTATCATCTGTACACTCTGTAGCGATCAAACATTGCTTTTGGTGACGTGGAAACGTGCTAAGTCATTAGCTCGTTAGAAAAGGCATTTGAATGAATGCAGGGCCTCATGGGCTGGCCCTAATTGGTAGGTGTGACAGTTAAAAAGAGGTTTCCACAAACTGACCCGTACATGAAAGGTCTACAATAACCGTGTGATCCATGATGTTCATAATTGATGCTGCGATTGAAGCGACTTTTTTAAACATGCTCTGTGATCAGCAAATGATCAGAACCACCTCCATTCATGTTTTATGTCACTTCCTGCATGTCCTTCCCGCACGTCTCATAACTGTTTAGTGTGCCAGGTGGAAAAGCGTGTGATGTTTTATGTATTTTATGGCAAGGATTTTCTCATTTATCTTGTCACCTTACCATCGTGTGATAAAAGTTTCATATGTCATGTTTTTCATTGTTGTGGCTGAGAAGGAGGCCTTGCTGCTAACGTGTGTTGAAGAGACAGAGAGAGAGCGAGAGAGAGGGAGAGAGAGAGAGAGTGAGAGAGAGAAAGAGAGAGTGAGAGACAGACAATCAGCACAAGCTGCTGTTCCAAGTGCTTAATCTGGTCTCTCTCTTTAATAAGCCCAGGCCTCAGTCAATCCTCCCCACTTAAACATTAGGAAAACATTGAGGAAACCTTTCACTGCAAGAGTGAAAGGGCTTTTCTACAGGGCAGGCACACACACACAGACACACACACACACACACACACACACGCTCACACACACACACACAGATTCCTATCTGCATCGCTAAGCCAGCTAAATGGCAAGTGCAGGTTAAGTGTCAATTTAAATGCATTTCCTGTGTCTGTGCGTTAGCTAGCTTTCTGCCATGCTCATCAATAGAAATCATCCCTTATTCCTGTTGGCAGGGATTTCATGCTTTTAGCCCTTAATCCAGATTTGCATTCACTGGATCTGTGTTTTTTTAACAAAGGCATTAACAGCTCTGCCGTGAAACAACTCTATGCTGGTGCTCACACATTTCTTACTATTCCCCCCCCCCCCCCCCCCTTCTAGTCTTTCTTTGCTGCTTCTCCGTTTTCTCCTCTTCTGCTTGTATTTCCTCCCACTTAAGACACTATCGAACCCTGTCATGGTTAAAGCAGAGTCCTTTGTGACTTGGCATTTCTGGTGACATTTATTAGCCTCTAGTGAACCCCGGGTCAGATGCATGTTGTGATAACATATTTGAGAACCTTTGCAAATGATAAGTGCGGTTGCGGGAAAAATGCTTTACACAGCAGTAATCTTAGCCTTTACCGCGCACAGCAGAACTGCCCCGTGTCGAACGTCATCTCCACCGCGTGAGAGTGAGTTATGCTCAATTCAGCAGGGAAACAGAGGGGACATAAAGACATAGAACACAGGGCTGGAATGGTTTGAATTCCCAGATACACTTGCTCACCACTTCTCGATATCTCAAATGCTGAAAAGTAGCAGATGGTGTGCGTTATGGATTATATATTATGTAATGCAATCGATACGCCTTTGAGGTAAGTCATGCCATTAGAGACAAGTAGCTGTCCAAGACCGAGATGTCTGAGGTTGGCTTATTTCTCTACCGCTGTTCATTAAAAGCCAATACATACTGTACATAGGAGCATCGGACGGTGGAATAATGTATGTACATTCAACGTACGTAAAGCAATGCAAAGAAGCATGGCACAAAATATTCATCTCTCGTGTGAATCTAACTAGATACAAGTGTTTTGGAAAAGAAAGACGAATGGTAGAAGAGTAACATGTTTGATAAGTGCAGTAGTTTAATAACATGCTGGAGTCTTGCCAGGGCTAAATAGGTTGGGAATAGACATCAGTGCAGGATTTTGTGGACCAGAGGCCAGGAGACACTCTCCGTACCCCGAGGAAATGCATCAAACGTTAATGAGCATTTTGGTCCATGCTGTTAGGCTCATCTCCTTAGCTGATCTAGTGTGTGTCTCTCTGTATGTGTGTCTGTGTGTGTGTGTGTGTGTGTGTGTGTGTGTGTGTGTGTGTGTGTGTGTTGTGTGTGTGTGTGTGTGTGTGTGTGTGAGTGCAAATGCTGCCACCCATCACACCCCCTACCCCCCACTCAGCTCCTACTGTCTCCTTGCATTAAGCTTGGTCATTGTACTGTATGTGTGTGAGAGAAAGTGTTTATATGTGTGTTTGTGTGAAGTCAGAGCTTGCTCCGGAGTAAGGCTGTGCAAGGCTGTATTCACACTTAGCTCTGCTTCTGAAGACTCACCTAAGTGTGTGTGTTAGACCTTGCTGTGGTGTGTGTGTGTGTGTGTGTGTGTTAGACCTTGCTGTGCTGTGTGTGCAGTACCTTTGCCCCAACACCACCACCTTGTTGACGGAGACGCACTTCCACCCAGCATGAGAATTGTGTGTGTGCTTGCAGGTGTGCGTGTGTGTGCATGCGTGCGTGCTTGCAGGTGTGTGTTGTGTACGTGTGCATCAGATGTGGTTGTGATGAGTGCATCCCTTCTCTGTGACTAGAGGCTCAGTGTGAGTTTGTATTTGTGTGTGTGTGTGTGTGTGTGTGTGTGTGTGTGTGTGTGTGTGTGTACTTGGGCTTTTCTTTTGTTTTGACTCAGTCCAGTCTTTGTGTGTGTGTGTGTGTGTGTGTGTGTGTGTGTGTGTGTGTGTGTGTGTGTGTGTGTGTGTGTGTGTGTGTGTGTGTGTGTGTGTGTGTGTGTGTTAGAGAGACAGAGAGCGTGAGTACAGTGGGCCCCCCTCTGTTTCTGGAGACTCACCTCATCCCAGCATGAGGTTTGTGTCTGTGTGTGAGTACACACTCGTGTGTGTGCGTGTGTGCGTGTATCCAAAGCCTCCCTCTACTCCTGCCGGCTCACCTCAGCCCAGCGTGAGGAGGCAGGAGGGTGCAGCACAACACAGTCAATCTCAGCAGGACCCCGCAGCTGCCCTTTCACATGCCTGATGAGAAAGCGGCTCTTTACTTCTTCGCTCAGAGAGCCACGCAGGCGGTAGTGCCAGCTTCTTGGCATAATAATATCCCCAAACGACACACATCATTCAACTGAAAGGATTTTTTAACCAAGGACCACTTGGCCAGTAAGAATTCACTTGGCAAACAGAGGCAGAGAACAGTTTGCATATGCACGCTTCCAAAACAGCTTGGTCGGTAGAATGTCCTAAGCAGGAAGAACAAAAGTCGGGGGAAAAAATGAATAAACAAGGGCGGAAAAAAACTAACAATCAACAGACACAGGACACAAACAAAATGGGAAAAAAGCAGCATGATTAAGTGGCCTTCTGGAAATCCGCATGGCTAATCAACCTATGGCCAGCTCTGCTTACCGGACAGAAAACACTTGAGCCTTCAGAGAAGACTAAATGAGCACAGGTGAAATGAGGCTGCTCTGTGGCCTTCTATGACAGTGTGTTTGTGTGTGTGTGTGTGTGTGTGTGTGTGTGTGTGTGTGTGTGTGTGTGTGTGTGTGTGTGTGTGTGAGTGAGTGTTCAAGAGAGAGAGAGAGTTGGATTGTTGTGTGTGTACAAATTTGTGATGATGAATATGGCAGCAGGTCAGTGTTCAAGAGAGTGTGTGAGAATCTTTGTGTGTGTGTGTGTGTGTGTGTGTGTGTGTGTGTGTGTGTGTGTGTGTGTGTGTGTGATGTATATGGCAGGAGCTCTGTGTGTATGTGTTTGTGTTTGTGTAAGTTTGTGATGATAAATGTGGTGGTGGGGGGGGGGGGGGGTCAGCGTGTGTGTGTGTGTGTGTGTGTGTGTGTGCGTGTGTGTGTGTGACCGCATGCACATGCGGCCCCCAGCACTCCTGCATGCCTAGTTTATTCAGAGTGATCTCTCCCCATGGGCCGTGGCTCCTCTGGAGGGGCAGGCAGGGCCGCTAATGGACGCCGGGCACAGGGAGGATCAATACAGGATGGCAGGAGGCCCAGTCTCACAGCTCCTCCCAGGGCAGACAGCCCTGGTAATGG
>NC_045172.1:8787470-8844970 GCF_900700415.2 Clupea harengus
TTAAGTAGATTTTGACTTAAGTATTGTACTTTGCTACATTGGAAATTGCATCCGTTACTGAGTAAAAAAAAAAACATAGTTCAATGCGCAAGCATGTGTTGGTAAGTACAGTATTTGTCCCTTTCCATTAGTAGTTTAGACAGCGTTTTTGTTGTTTAGTTAGCTTTGCTCCATTAAGCAAAATATGCATTTCATGGCACTAGTAGCCTAATTTTGGCTAGCACTTGCAACCGCCCTGAGTATGCTAACATCGACGATAGTAAGGCTAGCTATACACTCGTGCACACCCCTCGTGTCCATCCTTCTGTTAACAGCCGTCATCCAATAGACTAATAATAATTCCATTCCTGTCTTTCATTTGTTTCAGGTCATAGCATTATTATGTTCAGTCTCTCATATTGTGTTAAAAGTAGGGCTGTCAATAGATTAAAAAAAATTAACTAATTAATCTCACATTTTGAAATTCATTAATCTAGATTAATCGCGATTAAAAGTTTGTTTGTCTGTTTTTTTTTTTTTTACTTCCAATGAAAAATATCTGAATTTCCATACATTGTCAATCAAATGAGCTGTGACACCCAGGTAATTGTGATTGCTGACTGATGTCCAGTGGTCACCAGTAAGGGTGACGGTGGCAGCTTGCTCGAGGAGCTGAATTTTTCGTGCTCTCTCGCCGTCATAAAAGGAATGTATGCGAGACACAATGGTGCCCCTCGACGGTAAATCGTAAGAGTTGTCTCCTGAAGCAATTCGAATCACCTAAGTCAGCCCAACGTCCTTAACTATGTTGATGGTCCGACAGTCACCGGCAACCCAAACTGCTAAAGCGTTGGTAACCTTTTCACGGACTGGTCTAGTTATTTTACTAGGGAAGTCGTAGAGTGTGGGTTGGCGACCATCTAACCTGGGACTGCTTTCTATCGGGTGCTTTGCATTAAGGTGATAACTTAAAGACGAGCTGCTTCTGTGATAGCTAAATTCAATTTGACAAATGCTACATACAACTTTAGTTTTGTCGATTGTTCCGTAATCTTGCCTTCCAGAAACTTACCGCAGTGGTTCTCAAACCTTTCCTGTCATTCCCCACTTTCAACAAGGGGGGCTATTGGTAGGCCAAGCCCCCTACTTACATTGCCCGAGGGGACACAGGTTCAAGTCTGGCCTGATGTAATTTCCCAATCCTCTCCCCACCTCTTCTCCGCATCGCTTCCTGTCCTAACTTCATAACTATCCAAATAAAGGCATTCAAAAAAAAACTTTTTTAAGTTGCGTTAATTGCGTTAAAATATTTTATCGCGTTAATCGCGGCCGCATTAATCGCATAGATTAACGCGTTAACGCTGACAGCCCTAGTTAAAAGTCATCAGCAATGAAATACACCACATAAACTGATATTAGGCTAATCATGTGGCTGCCTCCCATGCCCTGAAACAGGAATGATGTGAATGCGCACACCGTCACTGTCAGACCCTTACCCTAGTTGGACAAGTCAATGTCAATGTGTATGTCGTTATCTGGAATTCATCACGATATTTAGTCAGATATTTAGTAACGATAAGTGATGGCTTGGCAACGTGCACGTCTTTCATGTTCATGCTCAGGGGTCTCGGTTAGCAAAAATTGAGGATTATGAATTGTGATGCATGTAGAAATAGAAAATAATGCTATAATTCTGTATATATACTGTCGGTCTGTCATCTCAAATAGCTACAGTATTTATAGCTATTTCTGTGTTATGATGCACTCTTGATGGCAGCTCAATACTATGTTGTTTGTCATTCTACAGGTCTAGTCTATGTCAGACAACACCTTGACAGGATGGTAGAGGCTGGAGCAAGTTGGACAACATTCATCAGATGAAGATGATTTATTTTCCTCAATAAAGGTGAGAAGGTACAGGGGAGTTAGAAAGGTACCTAGCCTGTGTCTCAGTCAATATGGATCTGTTGAATTCCTTTCAGAATATCAAAAAACTGTCCCTGAAACTCAATACTGGCCTACCTGCCTTGGCCGCCTGCGAGCGACTCTTCAGCTGTGCTGGATTGCTGTTCACTGCAAAGCGAGCCCGGATGAACTCTACTCACCTTGAAAATCAGCTGCTGCTCAAACTCAATAAGAAGTTTGTATACTAATGCTCTAAAGGTGGACACAAGTAAAGTAACCAATTTAAATGCAGCTGCATTTTTATTTTATCTGTCATGTGGTTCATGTCTTGACATGTCCGCCCAAAAGTTCTTAAATGTTGTGTTGACATGTTTAATGTTTAATGTTTGACATGTTTAATGTCATTGCACTTATATTTCTAAAGATTCTCCTTTAATTAAAAATAACTAGTTTTTGTATTGACTATGACCCCTTGTCCTTTTTTGCACTATATAGGAGCGGCCCCCATCAAGTTGTTGAAAGTAACTAAGTAACTTTTACTTAAAGTACATTTTAAATGGACTACTTTTTACTTTTACTTGAGTAGATTTTTACTTGAGTAGATCTCACACAAAATTGGGTTTGGGCTGTAAAATAGATAACACAAATCGTTAATTTGGTAATCTGGAGGTTGACGCATCCAATGTTTTCCGCCGAACACTGTTGAGCATGATCTGTTGCATATTACCAGGGCTAACGCTGTTGGTTTTAGATGTAATATCATTGGCTGTATGTACTCTGGTGATAACTAAACTGGCAGTAACTACACAGAGCAATAGTTTTGCCGAGCCGTCTGGCAAACTTCCCATTTAAGGGGCCTTTCTCCATCATTCACAGAGTCAAAGAGTATATAGCAACTTGTATTACAACCTGATACGCTTGAAGGCTAGGGTGGCGCACATACCATTTGCAGCTTGAACTACAGGTTATTCATAGGGTCAAATAGAACCTGCCTCAATGGCACACATTTATTTTAACTGCATTGCATTCAAGTGAGATTAGGTATGTTATTATGGCATTAACTTCAACAGCCCTAATATATACATATGTATGTATGTATATATTAGGGCTGTATATATATATGTATATATACTGTACTGTATATATATATGTACTGTATGTATGTATGTATATATTAGTCTCGTCTCTGTATGTATATATTAGGACTGTATATGTGTGTTTGTGTGTATATATATATATATATATATACAGTACATACAAGGATCCTCCAAGAAACAGGTAAAAATGCGAACCCCACATCCCTAAAAGCTGGTCAAACATATGTCGAGAAGCTCATGCAGGCCTCACACTCGTATCGGTGGGTAGCGTTAGCACGCTCGTCTCTTCTCAGGGGAAAGGTAAACACAAGGTGAGCAGGACTCCAGCCCTTTCATCCATCTGCAGATAAGTGGCCGTCGCTCTGTTTGCCCAGCTCTGGTGCGTGAGATTGCATTCTGACTCACATCTGATCTGCGCGCACACACACACCGGCCTCTTTCTCCCTTGCCGTGCCTGCCTGCCTGCCTGCCGACAACATCAGAAACATGGGTATCAGAGATGCCGATAACAGCAGTGGCGAAAAAAGAAGGAAAAATAGCATGGTCTGAATCCACACTATTACACGAGAAGCTCATGGAGAAGACATGAATCCTCAGCTGAGTTTGCGTGTTCCAACTGCGTTGACTGAGACTGTTTGTGTTTATTTGATTTTGTTGATTTCTACCAAATAAATAAACAAAAAAAAACACCAGAATTGGTAAGGCACAGCATGAGTTGTTGCGAGCTAGCTACCCAACAGGACAATTCCCATGGCGGATATGAAGTTTTGTGTCAAATATCTGCTCGATTTTCTGGGCGCCAATTTGTCAGCCAGTTTGTTCAACTACTAGTACATGCAACCAACAAACTGGGTCGGCATTGGAAACCCAGCGTCTGCAGCTACAAAAGCGTCAGTATGGAGAAGCGCCAACCAGTGAGCCGAAGCAATGCCAGTCTTTTGGGTGAGCATGATAAGGAGCTGAATGGAGTTTCGACACCTGTAAGGGGAGGCTCCGGGCACACACACACACACACACACAGAGCTGAGTGTGGTGATGCACGGTGAGTCATAGTTACACGCCATCGTCAGACAGTTTGTCAGAGGCTTTGACAAAAGACAAAGGTCTAAAGCAACGGGCCAACGCGACAAGAATGACACAAGGAACACTGAGAAGACTGAAGAGCCAGGAGGAAGTTTCGTCTGGATATAATTCACAATGACTCAGGTACACAGTGATGTGAAAAACACTGCGCAGACTTGAATGCCAAGCTGCTGTGTACAGTTCTGAAAGATGAAACTGAAAAAAATGGCTAAGAGCTCGAGCTTGCCTTCAGGCTTTTCTGTAGAGACCTTCATTCAGTCCATAACCTACGTTTGTTATGATTGCACATTCAAATAATCGACAAGAATTACAATGAATCTTTGCAACACCACTTGAAGTTATGGTTGAATGAAGAGTTTGCATTACAAAGGAGACTTGATTGTTTGTGAAAATGGACAACATTGCAAGAACACTTTTCATCCAATCAAGATAGTGAGCAGTTTTGTGAACATTTTGCATTACTACGTATCCATATTGTTAAGCAATACCACACAAGAAGGACAGATTGTCACATTGATGCTGTGCTGAATATCAGCACAGCTGTGTCAAGGTCAAGGTTTTGCTTTTAGCATTGTGCCGTTACAATTCCAACAAATGCATTTCCTGTTGCCAAGCAACACAAAACTGACTATAGGTTGGCTCTGTAAAGGGGAAATGATACTCACACTCAGACAGGACAGTGCCGTTACACTAAATATCAGCACCCGTGGAACGCCTCTCATCAAATTACTCTCCTGGAACTAACGGTAGTATAAAATGCCTATCAGGTCAAAGGGTTTTGCCGATGGGGCTTGAACTCACATGCGCGTATCCCGGCGACCCTGGAGCCCTACCAGAGGAGGGATCAGATGCTGGCCTGGAAGAGTGCAAATATTGGGGAGCACGGACCTAACGGCCAACATGTGGCGCAGGCTCAAATCCGTGTCCATCTCGGGGGGGAGCAGCAGCCTGGGCGCGGAGCATGACAGAGGTGCCGCATCATCCATTAGATCTACCCAGGGGCTCCGAGGGACACGCTCCCACAGGCGGGCCCCCACTGACAGCTAAGCCAGGCTCCAGCTGGCCTGTCACACTTCCATCTCGCTCCCTCTCCCTCTGTTTCTTTCTTTTTAGACGTGTCTCTCTATATCTATCCCTCGATCTCTCTCTCTCTCTCTCTCTCTCTCTCTCTCTCTCTCTCCCTTCCTCTGTTCATCTCCTGTTCTCCTCTGTCACACTGTTTTGATCTTGCTCTCCACGTGTCCGCGCGCTCTCTAGATTCTCTCTTGATCTGAAGCTTTTGTTTGTCTATCTCTTCCTCATTCCTCCTGTTGGTCTAGTCATCTCTATTGTGGGTGTCTGGCTTCCTGTCTGTGTTGCTACCTCTATCTCTGTGTGCACTCCACTTATCTCTACAGCTCTTACCTCACTGTCCACCACTCCCTCTCCGTCTTTATGTTCGTCTTTTCTCACACACATACGTCTCCCTCGCTTTCTACTTCACTCTCATTCTAGCTCTTTCTCTTTCTTTGACATATCAGTTGCATTTAAATTGAAAATACACGCTCCACCATGGGGAATACAGAGAAAGCCGGCACGAAAATGATGACAACAAACATGTGACACACAGGTCTAATGTCTAGATACTACAAATTGGACAACATGCCAATCATCAGGACCACAGCTTCCACCTAACACCTGCCAAATCTGCAAAATTGCAAGTCCCCCCCCCCCCCCCCCTTCCTCTGCTGTGGCTGGCTTCGCAAGCGGGCAAACGCCATAACGTCCAAACCATCCTCGGCTCTCTCTGCCGTTTATAAACAGCACCGAAATCACAGGGTTGGAGCCAAGTCAGTGGGAAGCGGCAGGGTGCAGCGAGAGTGTAGCAGCGCCAGAAGCCTCAGTGAGCTTCTCCTCGGCTCGGAGATGCACCACCGCTGGGCCCCGCTCCCCTCCGCTGTGCATCCTGAGTGGGTGTTTTAGGCAAGCGCGGGGTCCAGAGAGCCGGAGTGAGAGAGAGAGAGAGAGAAAGAGAGAGAGAGAGAGAGAGATATTGTGTCACTGGGAAGGTTCACACACAATAAACACAAGCACAAATACAGATACACTAACCCTGAGCTCCTATTGATCAGCTGAGATGATTTCTGCACTCAGCCCAGATTCCGAATCGACAGGAAGGATCTGAATGCGGAAACAGGACGAGGAGTAAGTATTTCAACTGCAGAGTGCACTCTGACACACACACACACACACACACCAACTCATACTTCCAAAGTACTTTTGGTAGGCTAAATGGTAAAGTTTGCATACAAATATCATTCAAATATAAAGGTATAAACACACAGAGACATGCACATGCATAGGAACAACACACAAACAACAGCACATGCTCAACGATAGACAGGGAAACACACGTACACACACACACAGTCAAATACTAACAACACACACACACAACAGTTCCTGCCAGTCATCTCAATGATAAAACATTGGTCTGAGGCGCTCCGCACAGAGAATTCCTGCATCGGAATGTCATTCCCAGGAGCAAGCACAGGTGGGATGCTCGCGGCTGGAGGAGACAGTTATTAATTACCCCCACTTTTTCACTGTTTTTCCGTCAGGAGGCAGGAAGTAATTACCATGGCTGCAGTCACTCTTGGTCCCCACAGCCATCCGGATTGACGCGATAACCAGGACCCCAATAACTACACTGATGAGGCAATCATTGGGGCCAATGGTGGGAATAGCCCAAGTTCTGCCGGGGGGGGGGGGGGTGCTGGGGGGGCCGTGTTTCTTTTTCCTCTTCCAATTCGGCCCTTGTGTGGAAATGTGGGAAATAGCGAAGGGAAGTTGGGGAGGAAGGGAATTACACCGACCTGCATTTATTTTTGAGGCGGTGGCCATTAACGGTGGGCTCGGTTTTTAATTATTTATTTATGCGTTTAAAAGGACTCTATTTGCGCCGAATAGGCTCCGGCTCTAATCAGGAGATGTAGGCAGGAAAACAGTGAAGATAGATGGAGGTCATTAGCGGGATCATCCTTTGCCATTTACTCAGAAGAGAGGGGGAGATCCAGTCTCTTGTGCTGCACCCCTTCTAGACCTCCACGAAGCTTTTGTAAGATTAATTATCTCGGGCCAGGCACACACAGAGACACAAACACACACGCACACATGAGTAGAATTTGGAATGGTGTATGTGTCCGGAAGAGAGAAGAACAGACAAAGGGAGAGACACATTGACATTTCGATCTTGAGTGGTTGAGGCTCAATATAGTCTCTGCATAGGGTTTACCTTGTAGGTTGGACTAGATTATCATATGATCATTGTTGGCAGTGTTTTTTTGCCGCACATGTCAAGTGCATGGGGTTCAATCGATTGAGTGGAGAAGATTATGAGCAACAGCACTCCATGGGACACTTGAGAGGGGATTTAGTATGTGTGTGTGTGTGTGTGTGTGTGTATATGTGTGTGTGTGTGTGGGGGGGGGGGTCTCTGTGTTACATGGATCTACAGGACACTCTGATCCTTTTAACCCTCAGCCCTGTTAATCCGTCTGTCAGTGTCTAAGTCATCGTCATGGACGCAACATGCATGTATATGTGTTCTCTCCCTGCCTCCCAAACAAACACACACGCTCTTGCGCGCATCAATACATATGTGAGCTCACGTGTGTTGGCATGGCCACAAGGACCAAAACCAAACGCTCCTATGGTCCAATACACATCTACAGTACATATGCTCACCCCCCTGAAACACACACACACACACACACACACACACACACATGCACGTACGCACACACTCGCTCACACTCAACAACTGGCTAAGTGCTATATTAGCCTCTCCCCTAATTGCCTGTGTTTGCCGTCTTCCGTTAATGTTACCATGGGGGACCATAGGCGGGCGATCAAAAGCGGATTTCTGACAGGATCTGAAGCACTCCAGAAGGCATTTTGTGGCATGGCGTCCAACGAAAAAATAAAGCCCTCAGTCCCCCCCCCCCCCAAAAAAAAATTTAAATCAGCTCTAGCCACAGCGAACGAGCTGCTTGCACTTTGCCGACCCATCCCAGCTCACTTCGAGCCTCTCCCCGGTCCGGTTTCTTTTCTTTTTTTTTCAAGCTGCGCCTCCGTTAATTGGCGAGAGCTCAGATCCATTTGCTCGAGCCAGCCTCCCAGCAGCAACCCAACACACACACACACACACACGCATTAACACACAAAAACACTCATACGCACACACACACAGAGAGAGCGAGCCTTCCTCGTAATTACGAGTCATTGATCCCCTGATCATAAATGGACGCTTGATGGAGAGGCTTCGGGTTACAGGTTTATGGATCTGATTGCTCCATAAAAGGCAACGCCTTCTCCCTCTGTTCACTGGTGCCTGGAGAAATCACATCCCTGATTAGTCACTTGTTACCGTTACTGTGAGCATCCGTTTTGTTTTTTTCCAGAAATGTCTGCAGTTTAATCACACCACGGATGGACTGGACGCATTGGTTGCTTTCTTGCCATTCTGATGTCCAAGTCAAGTAAGTTACCCCTCGTGGCTACTGTATGAGTAGTGCTGCGCAGTACTGTACTGTACATCCAGGGCTAATTTGCTGAGCCAGGCTGTCCGGCGCTGCGCTTGACCACAGCGTAAATAAATAAATAAGCCCCCAGCTGTTTGCAGGCCTGTGTGCAATCAGGCAGCTTCAAAGGCCCTAATAAAGAAGCCACACAGCCAACACCATTTGCCTATTAATGGAGGCTTCCCCACCCCCACTCCATCAGCCCAATACTCTCTCACACACACACACACACACACACACACACACACACACACACACACACACACACAGACTCACACACACACACATGCTCACGTAGATACGCAGTGAGAAAGGGGCACCCTTATTTGAAAATACTCCCACGTACACTCTTCCATACGTTGAAACACAGCCAGGCACACACACACAAACACTCAGTGAGAGAGACACACACCTACATGCAAATAGACACACATCCACACAGAGATACAGGGGCTCACTGGGGTGTGCCCTGCTCCCCCCCCACACTCCTCCGTCATTAGGCAGCCGGTGCAGGCGAAGATAAACAGAGCCCTCTGCCGTGCTCCATTACTCCCTGTCCACAGCCCCGAGCCCTGGCCCTAATGAACTCCGTTCCCATCGGGGCCCTCCTGAAGCAGGTACAGTGCAGCAGCAAAGGCATGGCGTGGCACTGATGGGCCCTATAGCGTGCAGGGGGAGGGCAAAATTGGCCTTATAAAATGGGCGCAATTACAGCCTCCCTAGGCGCCGCGGCGCAGTGGCCACATCAATACTGCATGAGGGCCCCGGCGTGCAGGTGGGTCAGGGGGGAACGCCGGGGCGGAGGAGCGTTGAGGGGAGGGGAAGGGAAGGGATGGAATGGAAGATGGCCGGACCCACCATGGAGCCCGCTTGCTGATGAATAGGGGCGCTCGCGCCAGAGCGTATGGCTGTCAGCTGAACACTGAGGTGGAAAAATAAGGAGGGAGGGAGGGAGGGAGAGTGAGTGAGGAGAGGGGGATGAGGTGAAGGGGTTAACAGAAAAGGGGGGGAGACAGGGACAGGGTGAGGGCAATGCATGTGAGGTAGAAGGTGAGACAGAAGAAGAGAGTAGAGACAGAGAGCAGAATGAGGAGATGGAGAGAGGAAGGAAGAAAATAGTGTGAGCAGGTGAGGGAAAGAGTTGGAGTGAAAGGAAAGATAGAGTTAGGAGGCGAACGGGGGGGTTGGTAGAAAGGGGGCGAAAGAGGGAGGGGGATGGAAAAAGAGAGGGGAGAGGCCTGGTAGCCAGCTGCGTCCATTTTCATCTGTTCCATCTTTTTCATCTGCTTGACGTTGCTAGTGATTAACCCGCTCAGAGGGGGGACTAATTACTGCGCACAAGCTCCCAGGCATCGCCACCACAGCCTCAGGAACACAGGCTCAGCAACACAGCAGCCCTATAGGTGCTCTATAGCTCTATACATACATGCACACTGTCTGGATATAGAGATTAGTACTGTGGGGGTGAACATTTACATTTATTCATTCACTAGATGAACATACAGATCTGTACAGATATGCATTCAGTCAGTATGTTTGCTCCCTAGTAACTGGTTCCATGCCTATGGAGTTGTTAGCATCTTGCATAGTAAGCAAAAAGATTAGTTTAGGTTAGATTCGGTACATGGAGCCACAGTGAGATAACAAATGCCAGTACACCAGTTTCTGGAGCACAGACCATGGCTGGGTCAAAATACTGCTCAAGCTACAGCTATGTGATGCCTAAATATATTACTCTACAGATGTAAAGGAAGTCTGAAGTGGCAATGGCTGACTGACTAGCAAACATGTATTTATTTTTGAGAACCCAGGAGACGTCCTCTGTAGAGCTGCACATCTAGTGCCAGTCCATGTGTTTTTCTCAGGTCTGGTTTTAAGGAAGGGGGGTGGAGAGTTTGATCAGAACCAGGCCTGGGATTTTAGATGTGCCCAGACTCAGCTAGTAAATAGGAGATTTCTGACCAAGACACAAGTTGGCACTTACTTCTAAAACAAACTTGCATGGAATCATTGTTTTTGTAATTATCACCTCATTTGAAACATACAACAAACTAACAAACGACACGTAAATCAGATATGAGCCGCTTGTTCTTCGATGGCTACAGCACCATTTCTGCTCACCGCTACACAGAGAGGAGATTTTCTGCGCCTGACAGTGTCACACCACACACACAACAGCCTCCACATTTCCACATCACCAAAGCTCACTCTCTCTCTGAACCTAGAAACCTAGAGCCACAATCTGTTGACAGAACTGGAATCTGTCAAGCCTGTCAATCTTAATTCTGAGTTCAGTCTCCCCCCCTCGCGCCAGCCCCAGAGGTGCACCCACTTTAGCAGGGGACAGAAACAGCAGCCTGAGCAGCCCTGGGTTGGGTTAAGTTGAGTTGAGTTGCTAACAGGAAGTCAGTGCACAGAGTGGATTGAGTGGTGGCTGGAAAGAAGCTGCATTAATGCAGTCCAGTACCAACACATAAAGAGGGACAGGTGGGCACATATATACATACATATGCACACACACGCATACAGAGACACACACTCACATTGATTTATTGATTCTGATTGATCATTATTCATTGACTACAAAGAGCCATGAAATAAGCTGTCATGGACTTGTTCTCAAATGCATTTATAATTTCAGAAATACCTCTAAATTATCTCTGATCGTTTGTTTTTGCCTTCACCATTGCATTCATCTTTGACAAGAAATAAAAGGCTACGTGCACCCATCCAGGCATCACAAATAAAGCCAGTGCTGACACGCTCCTTAAATTACAAAGTCAGCAGCACTTTTAACTACACTTTCCCCCTTACAAAGTGATTTCTGAAGAAGGCATATAAACTTATGAATGAATCAATATATTCTTGCATGCTCCTCACTCTCACTTCCCCTGACGTCATCAAAAAACAAAAGAAAAAAAAAAAGAGCGAGAGATTTCAGTTTTGAAACAATGGCTCTCATCGTGCGTTTGATTTTATTTTCCACCCTTCATTTATTTTTTTTTCTTTAACTCCTCGTGTTCACACACACTCCCATCCTAATTCTTCCGTGACATGTACCATCTCTCTCATTACCCAGCATGCAGTGCTGCTGCCCAGCCACAGTCTGCTGGAGCCCTGAGAGTGCTGAGCCCCGTGGAGGCCATGAGCATCCACTGTGTCCCTCTTATTAATTTCATACAGAGAGCGACAGTCATGGCCAGTGGCTTTCGCTCCACTCTCCAGCTCCAGCTTGAATGGATCTCGCCCCCCCAACACACACACACACACACACACACACACACACACACTCACTCACACACCTCATCATCTCTTTCTTCTTCTTCTTCTTCTCCTTCTTTAGCCGGGGCACAGCCTTGTGGATCCCTAATCTGGGATCTTAATGGAATTGCATGCTCCGAACCCATGCCGGATACCAATCTGCCTGCTTTATCTGTGTAAATGGTGACTGTGCGGCGGAGATTTAAGACTGGAAGCAGAGAGTGGGAGTGTATGATCATAAAGCGTGAAGAGGGGGGAGAGACGCTCCCAGACAAAGCAAGCTGTTTGTTCTTCTCGCTCTCTTTCTCTCTCTCACACACACTCCCTCTCTCTGCCTCTCACTTCCTCTCTCCCTCTCTCTCTCTCTCAGTCTCTCACTTCCTCTCTCTCTCTAACACTCTCTCTGCCTCTCACTTCCTCTCTCCCTCTTTCTCTCTCTATCTCTGTCACTCATTCTCTCCTTTACGGGGTCCGTTCATTAAGGAAGAGATGGCTTTGAGCACAGGGATATCCAGGAGCTCTGCTGCTGAGGGAGAAGGGGGGGGGGGGGGGGGGGGGGGGGTGCAGCTTCTGCAAACCTCTGAGGTTTCAACGAGAGCCCAGAAACACTGAGAGAGAGAGGGAGAAATAGAGAGAGAGTCTGCAGAAGGATTCCCCTTGGAGAGAATATGACTGTTTAATTAATCATCTCTATGTTTCTTCCCCGTCATAGATGTGTATATTTGAAAGGAAGTTTAAAAATAAACACAGACAGATCACAGGGAGTTGTGTCTTTGGAGGCGCCCACGGGAAGGGGTCGGGAGACACGTGAAGGTCAGGCAAAGCAGGTCACAAGGAGCAGGTGATCATACCCTCCCACTGAGCTGATCTTCAAGGCCAGGTCTAGCACACACATCATAAGCTACTCCTCCTCCTCCTCCTCCTCCTCCTCCTCCTCCTCCCCCCCCCCCCCCCCCCCCCCCCCGCCCACCTCTCTTTCTCCTTTATGACAGCTGGACTAGTAAAACACACATTACATGAGTCAACACACACAGGACTAGTAAAAACACACACTCAAACGAGACAACACACACAGGACTAGTAAAACACACACACACACACACACACACACACACACAAGACAGGGTGAAGTAATATTACACGCGGTGGCATTTGGAACTGTGCACCCAGTCTGGAGATGAACTGAAAGAAATCCTCCGAGTGAAGTTGTGTAATTGGACGCAGACACCCTGACCCCGCGTCACAATAAACATACATCATGCATACATCAAACATGCAATTGAGATGATTAGATTTGCGCTTTGCAATCGAGGAGGTTGTTTAAGTGTCAAAAGAACCAATTACTGATAATTGCTGATTACTCGTTAGACATGGCGTTTGACTGAAGAGGGCACATCTCGAAGACGGTGCATGCTGCCAAGAGAGAGAGAGAGAGAAAAAGAGAGAGGGGGGGGGAGAGAGAGAGAGAAAAAAAGAGAGAGAGAGGGGGAGAGAGAGAGAGAGAGAGAGAGAGAGAGAGAGAGAGAGAGAGAGAGAGACATATCAAGTCTTCCCAGTCACAGTCACAAAGGAGTTCTTTCAAGTCAAATGTGTAGGACTTTCTTTCTAGCCGTCTTCTTCTTTTTTTTTTGTACCGCACTGCAGTTCCTTCGCTGTAAACAAGTTAATGTCCAGTAAGGTCATGGGACGACAAACAGGCACTGTGCTTTCTCAAGCTTGGACGTTCCCAATCCAACATTTTGTCATACTGTATCCATTATCTTCTATTTTTTTAACCTCTGCACAGTCCTTTTTTTTCCTGCTCCTCGTTTCACTGCATAGTGTCCTCCAGAGGATGGGCTCTCTGTCCAGGATCAATGGGGTGAAACAATCATAAAGCCATTTTCTTTTGTCGGCTGTGTGTGCGCACTGTACTGTAATTTCCTCCCATAAAAAAGGTGCTTACCAGAAAAGAATCCTTAAACAGTAATTTTCACTAGTCCAATCTTAACAATTGCTGATGTTCACAGAGAAACACAAATATTACTGCCATCTCAGCTAAGCAGGGGGAGGGGGGGGGGGAATACATAAAATAAATATATATATAAATATTTTCTGCGCTTAATGGAGAGGCAATTTCATGGCTTCATTTTCGTTGAGAGTATTGATGACAAGTGTTGCTGGAATGGTCTGCAGAGCCACAACACTTATTGATTCGAACCGTTCGCTGTCAATATCAGCTCGGAGCGCGGGGGAAACGAGCTGACAAAGAGGGCCTGTCTGTGGAGAGATTGGGTTAAACCAGAGACCAGACAGGTGAGCAAACTATGGCTGCATTATTAGGCCCTTATCACCAACTAAATTATGATAAGCATTAGTCAGACACCCGCTCTGGATTAAATGCAGTTTCAGTGGGTGTTAAATCTAGAGGTTGTTATAGTAACACAACAAATGGAATACTTGAGAGCATTGTCGAATGTCTACTAAGTATGTTTTATTTATTTATTTATATATATAAAGCATTCAGGTTGCGTACAGCCCATATCTCATCCATTTCTAAGGGGAGAAGATATTCAGGCCGGCATTGAGATTGCGGCCGTAAATAAAACAGACACATATTGGAGCTGTGGCACAGTTCGGGCTGATGAATAAGTCCTTTGGTTAAGGATGCTGCGCTTACCCAGCACCCCTGCTGCTGATCCACAGCCCCCCAGCCCCCACTAACACCAAACCAACCACTCGCCCCCCCATCATCAACCCCCCCCCCCCCATCCCAATGCTGAATGTCAATACCTGACAGCTGCTACGCCGTGCGGTGTTGCCATGGCAGCCTAGTGAATGGCCCGATTCTTTGACCCCTGACTCCTTCTTTTGTGCTAAGTCACAACATGGAAAAAACACACACAGTCCAGTGCACTCCACACACACACACACACACACACACACACACACACACACACACACACATACACATACAAACACACACACACACACACACACACACAGACCGATTAATGTGATTTCCATGATGAACATCAGGCCCCCTGGAATGCCTTCCATATTCATATCTCTATCTCCTGTGCGCTTCTGACAGGTACTAGTAAGGCAAAACAGTTGTGAATATATTACGGTATATTCATGTAAACTAAGGGGAAATAACCCGCTTATGCAATTATGATGATGGAGAGAAATTGTGGCAACGTCCCCAACTCCCTCCCCTCCCCCGTCAGGTGCGACCACAGTCACAGAGTGGAGGAGAGGAGAGGAGAGGAGAGTATCGGTGTGCAATTATTGAAATTCAGTGAGGCCGTATTTGCATCACGTTAACCTTTTGGAGGATGGCAGGGACAATGGGGGGAAATTTCGACTGTCTGTTCTTCCTCGCTCTCTGTCGGATTTAATTGGCTTGAAAAAGCTGCCCTTTTGTGGCCCTGTCCGTGTTTCCCCCCTCCCTGCTTGATGTTTTTGCTGTTTACTCCGTTTTCTTGGCACGAGAAGCACCAACACAGCACTAAAAAGCGAGCCAGCTGAGAGGGCATTTTGGTTCTTTGCTCTTCCCTTTTTTACCCCACTTTCTCTTTCCTTCTTTCTCTCTGTCTCTACCTCCCTCTCTCTCTCTCTCTTTTTTTTACCCCCCCCCGCCCCCAATACCCCCGGGGAGATGAACCCCTATCTCCCCTCCAGTATGCCACACACACAGGGATCACTTGCTGACACACACACAACACATCACACAGCAGGTACTGATAAGACGCCAGCACACACATCCAGGCATCTTCTGCACTGCCATAAATGTAGGTTAGAGAGTTAGGGGGTTATGGAGAGAAAGGGGGGGGGATGATATGGACAGGGTGAGATATAGATAGAGAAAGAGAAAGTTCAAGACAGAGTCAGCGAGAGTGAGTGTAAGAGAGGAACAAATGAGACAAAGTAAACCAGGGAAGAGAAAGAGAGTTGGAGAGAGAGAGGGAGAGAGCGAGAACGACAGTGAGAGAGAAAGAGCAAGGAAAGGGAAAAAAGTCGATAGATCAGTAAGGAGAGAGTAGGTGGTTTTGTTTAGAGGGTAGGAATTAACAAGTAGAGAAAGCCCACCACACATTTGGTCCAGTTGCAAAGCACACACAAGTTACACTCTCAAAAATGTGCCCACCCACACACACACACACACAAAGGCATGAAACTAAATTGCAGTTAACTGTGCAAAAAAAAAAGAAAAACGCATGACAGAATCACCATACAAACATGAAGGACAAATCTGACTACTCCCACATGAACTCAGAGATACACTGTGCACTACAACACAACACAAACCCAGCACCTCACAACAGACAGACAACAGCATTCAAAGGCACACAAATAGTCACAATATACACCCCACACACAAATGCTGAAATTCCATGACACACCACATACACACACTAATATGAAAGCAAAGATACCTCTGCGTACCTGCCAACACCCCTAACCCCCACACAATTAGCCTCACACACAAAGGAATCGTAAATGCATATTATTGCATACACCTACGACACATCAACCCATCCATCCATCCGCCCACACACACACACACACACCTACAGACTATATACCCCCACACACACACCATGCTGTATCGTCAACCACCTACTGTGTCCTGTCCATGTTCAAGTGCAAAGGCCACAAGCTGCAGAGAGTGCATGAACATCTGCTGGATCAGGCACGCAAGAGCCCTACTGACTCACACAGCTTTAGGAGCCGCCACAGGACCACGCTCAGGCTGCACACACACACACACACACACACACACACTCACACACACACACACACACACACACTCACACTACAGACTTACACAACACACACACACACTACAGACTTACACAACACATACACACACAGACACACACACACAAACACACTCACACTCACACTACAGACTTACACACTACAGACTTACACAACACATACATACACACACACAGATACACAAAAACACTTACACTAAGATTTGTGTAACATATACACAACACACACACAAACACATTTACATAAAACACACATGTAACACAACACATACACAAAAACAAACACTAAACAATTACACAACATATACCCACACAGAACTACAGACACACCTTATACATTACATACCAATGACACACAAACATTGACTCAGTGTACACATACACTTGCCATGTACATTTCAATGCTTGTAATAATTTATGCATGATACATCCTTTACAGAGACAAATACACACATACATACACATGAGACATGACTACATACACACACTCACCCCACAAGCAAACAGTGTTCAGTGTGTACCAGTGAACCACACATCCCCATAGACACACTGGGACCATGTATAAGACACAGCACCAACACCCACGTGCCTGTGTACACACACACACACACACACACACACACACACACAAACTCAATCTCACTAGGGACGGGTGGAGCATATCTTATCCTCGCCGCACAAATAAGTTCATTCGGTTCAGCGTTGCCGGACAAAGGTCAAGGGCATTTATCAGGTTTTTTTCGCCCCTCCTTCCACACTCGACAAAACATTGATTAACGCCTGCAATGGATCCAAGGAGCAAAAGAGCAAAATATGCATTATGCCGGAATGATTAGCTCTTTTTTTTTTATAAGGCGGGTGTCGCGTTTGGATGGCTAGCGCTCTATTATTAATGCTGTAATGCTGCTAACTGGCAGGAAAAAGCCTTGTCAGCGCAGAGACCCAACGGAAGAGTGGACAGACTAATGGCATTCCCCTTTAACTGCCGGGTGGTTATGAACACATGGGGACCACTGGCAGGAAATGAACACAAAATTAGCCTCAACTGGGTTTTTTTTTTACCCCTCTCCTCTTCTTCTTTCCCTTTCTTTCTCTTCTTTCGTTTCTCCTTCTTCTTTCCAAACGCTACACTCTTGTCTTGGCTTGTTGGCTTTATGGTGTAACATGGACAGACCTGATTGGCTAGGCCCGGCAGTGCTGGAGTGAGGAGGGTTCCCTTGAGGTTCCACCAGCACAGCCGGCAGCACCTTTTCAATATTTAAACTCTGCTCAGCGCAGTGCCGATAAGTAGAGATGGAAAACATGGGTGTAAGTGTGTGTGTGTGGCTATGCCTTGTGTAGGTGAGTATATCTGTGCTTGGGTGCATGAATGGAATCTGTATGAGTCTATGTGTGTATATATGTGTGTATGTGTCATTTTGTGTACGACTGTGTGTATGATGTTTCATGCGAGCTCTGTGAGTATGTATGTGTGTATGTTTGTGTGTGTGTGCGTGATGTTTTTTATGATGTGAATGAGATGTTTTATGTGTGCTGAGTGAGTGTGTGTGTGTGTGTGTGTGTGCATTCTATGTATGCCCATGTGTGTTCCAGTGGCTGCTTTCTGTTATGCGTCTCAGTGGCTGCACAACACACGCACACACACACACACACACACACACACACACACACACACACACACACGTGGACTGAATGTGAGAAAGTCTCATAATTCTGTTGTTCTTCCTGCGGCTCCTTGGCTCGTGCTCCCCAGCTGAACACACACATAGACAGCACTGCAGGCACAGCAAGACAGACTGCTTGGGAAAGAGAGTGTTACAAGGTTGTGTGTCAGTACACCCGCGTGCATGTCTGTGTGTGTCTGTGTGTGTGTGTGTTAGGGAGACAGGACATGGTAGAGGGTCGCAGAATCTAGGGAAAGGGGATGAGAGAGCAGGAGAGATACAGACAGGGAAAGAGAAAGAGATAGTAGCAAGTGAGTGCCCAAGAGAACGATAGAGAGAGAGAGAGAGGGAGCGAGAGAGGAAGAGAGGTAAGACAAGGCAAATGTGTCAAATGGATAAATGTCAGTGGGTGCTTCGACGATGGCGCACGCTCCTCTCCCTCCCCAAATGCCATGTGTAAATCGTAGTTCCAGGGCCGTCAGCCAGCCCCCCAGAGCAGAATAATGAGATTACAGCTCCCCGTGCCACTGTGGCCGCTCAGGGGAGGGATGGAGAGGAGAGCATAAATCGGGCTTACACAACTAGAGCAAATCGGATACATAACACACCCGGAATGTGGAAGGGGGGCTTTGCACTGAGTCAGATTACAGTAACCCACCTCACTCTCGCCCTCTCTCTCTCTCTCTCTCTTGCTCTCTGTCTCTGCCATGCTCCTCCGTACTCCCCCTTATCCCTGTTTACTTGTTTCACGTGGAGCCCACACATACTCCGGATTTACAGGATTGCCATTCTTCTCCGTGTTTAACCCCACAGCCGTGGTGGCATCATGGGCATATGGTGCGTCCAACATCATCAAGGTGTTCTAGGGAACAGAGCATGTTTGTTTGTTTGTTTGTTTGTTTCCCAGAATGCAACAGGCTCTAAGCATGTGAGTTTAACCGCTATAGCAGCCCCTTCACATCATAAAGCTTGCAGCTGTTTTCTGCTTCTGTAGGCCTATTCTCAAATTCCACATCTAGTGTCTAACCTGAATCCTTTCTACAGGATCTTAAAAGCCATTACGTAAGCTGCTGCAAGACTAAAAGGCATGCTATAAAAATGTGAGACTGGCTGCTCCTCAGTCTGCAGACATGACATTTTTGTGTACTGATACTCTCTTATTAAGCAAAACACAACACACACACGCACACACACAAAGAGAAGTACTTGTCCACCCCTCTGTTGTCTCCAAAGCATTTAATGGTTGAACTTATCTAATTACATGTTAAAGGTTTGGGGTCAAAAGAGTATGGTGGCAACCCCCCCCCCCCCCAGCTCAGGAGACCGGTCACGCTCAGGTCACTGTATTTCCATGGTGATTACACACGCACACTTGGACCAGTTAAGTCTGAAAGTGGCTTTTGTTTATTCTGAGGAGCAATGTGTGAACGTACAAACGTACAAAAAAACAGATAGCCTTGGACTTATTCAAGACTAGTTCCACCTTTTCCCACACATATCTCCTTCTGCTTTTTCACATCCAGTGTATCAGACAAATGTCCAACCTTGACTGGACGATGAAGTTGTATTCTCTCATATTTCATTTCCTCCCCTCCCATCCCATTCTATTCTATATACTTTGAGCATTCAAAATTCATAAACCACCCGAAGTGTAATAATACTGCATTGTAAGGGACTGATGATAACCACTTTGTCTTGCCAGCCTAAAAAACAATATTTGACTGCATTACATCCTGCTGCCTCAGCAAAGTCAGCATGTCAGTGCATACCACTAACAACCATGAGCCAGAGGATTTTCGGATGCGTTGTATTGTCTAACAAGTTCTCAGATAACGGGCAGAATGCCAAATTTAGGCATTTCATGGCTCCTAGGGATTTGGTGAATGTAAACAAATGCCTATGTTTTACGTTTTTACACCCAGCTAACTCATGTAGCCTACCTTGTCATCTGTCAACCTTTAGGATTCATAATAATGTAAAACATGCCAACCAATATTTTGGAAATTAAGTTTCAACACAATCTCCAACTATATCCATACTTTAAGCTATATGCTTGTAAATCCATTGGAATAATTACATTCCCAATGGTAATGATCGGCTAGAGTGATTACTGTCATATTAGGTCTATGGTTACTGTTGTTTGCAACAGCATTATGACTATAATTATTTCATGGTCTGGTAGGCATATCACCCCGAGGTAAACCATTTCAAATCGACATCGATTTTTTTTTACTCTCTCGCTCTTTTTCTCTCGCTCTCTTCCTTTACAATGTTCCAAAGAAGGAGAAATTCAAGAACAAACACTGTACACTTTGGTCCCCCTTTGCGTCCTTAGGGCCGTTTTTGAGGAACATTGGATTTGTGTGCACTGTGCAGCTATTCCACAATATGTGGTCCGAGGTCTGCTGCTGACAGTTTTACGTTCAGTTCAAGATTCACATCAATCCGTAAATTCACGAACCGTCCGTACACTTACCTTGGCCTTATTTACAGCGTGGAAATTAAGTTCAGGAACGTGCGTGGCTGAGAAATAGACTAAAATAGTCTATGTGTAGACACATGGAATGGATAGATATCAGTAATTCGAGAATTTCAAGCAAATATAAGCTCTAGCAAGTGTGCAGATGGAAATTACTCAATCAGAGCAAAACCCGCCTGCACGGGCTTTCAAACACAGATGGCGATCTGGATAGAGCAGGAAAGACGGAGGAAATAGTTCCAACTACGACCACCAGAGGCAACAGGATGCTCCAGGGTAGGCTTAGAGCAAATTTATTATTTTAGAGTTTTACAATTGCATAATGTTCTCGTCGTGGATTCGTACAATATTTGTAAATTCTTCAGTTTTTTTTTTTTTCTTATTGGTCCACTTATAATACAGTGGGGAATAATACTCTAACATCGGTAGATTTGTCTGTAAAAAACATACGTTTACAGATATAGGTGGTGAGGTATGTCTGTCATTAGCATTGATGAGATAAGAGCAGTGACTGCTACTTCTGCTGTGGCAACTGACAGCTTCACACGTTCACGTTGAAAACAGAGCACGCGGCTCTCCATGCTTGCGGACGACGCTCTGACTACGACTGAGCCGGCGCCACTGCCTCTTGATTTATATAGCCCACTAAAAATAGCTCACCTTTCAGCGCTATGTATGGTGTGATTGACAGAGGCAAGCGACCAACGGCAGTACGAAGCCTAATTTGACTCCGCCTGAATACAGATTTTAGCGCCGCCCTAATTGGTCGCAAGCAAAGTCATCAACCCTATTTACCTTATATGGTTACGTGCTGAATTGACTGACAACTGTACACGCCCCCAAACCGCTCTCCGTCGCTGCCCCCTTCTGAATCGCCCTTGGCTCGCACTCGGTACGAAGTAGGCGAGCTCTGCTTCTTGCTTGCGATGAAGTAGAGCAGGGGACGGGTACCTGGAATCTAGTAAGATTGCAATTTTGAAATGCGGATAGCCTGTTTGATGGACATTTTGTGAGAGAGCTTGCATCCTACTCTCAAGACTGAAACCGCAGCGCGCTAACTAAAGCGTACGGACTTGCACGTCCAAGTTGTCACACAATTTACAAATATTGTTTTCCCTAATTACATAGTTCATATTTTTCCATTTTTATGTAGCTCTCACAGTTTTATCGCATAGGATTGGTCATATCGGATCTGAATGGTTTTTGACGTATTTGATCAAGCGAAAGTGGATTCTCTGTATTGTGGATCAAAGTCGCCAAATAGCACGTCGACCAACAACATGGATGTTTTGGCGAATTACAGTATTTTCCAGGAACTCCAGCTCGTCCATGACACTGGCTACTTCTCCGCGATGCCGTCCTTGGAGGAGAACTGGCAGCAGGTGACTTGTGTTTTTATAACGTTACTGTAGCTCCCCGCTGTTAAAATGACTGAAATTGCTGGCAGCATCTTGTAGTTATTGGCTGACAGCATCAACTTCCATGCATCGCTGCTGCCTCTAGATGCTGAAAAGTAGTAATGATTCTCCTGCAATGTTACAAAGTTTCGGATACATTGTTTACAACAGTAGTAGACGTATAGTTGAAGTTAAATTGACTTACAACGGTTGGCATCGTGTACTCTTAGCGTTAGCACTTTGGGAACCAAAGCCTAAACAAAATATTCGCTGAGTTTTCCTTCATGTGCAATTTGATGACAGCCAGTTATTCGTATTTAAAAGGAGCTACGGACATCGCGGTGCAAGATTTGCCTATTGAGGAGAGAGGCGAGTGGAACAAAAAAGAGGATTTAAATAATATAAAAACAGACACGTTCTTTAATAATGCATTTGCTTCTGTCGGTTTCCTTAATGTTTTAAACCTCTCAATGGGAAAAGAGACTCCCATTTGCTATGCATAATATAAGCGCAGCTGCACGAATGTATCAGAGCGATAAGCGCCGTTGACGGAAATGTCCTGAATGATGCTGCTAGAACAGGGACTTTTCTTGTGATCCCATTAATGAGTCAAAGTCTATCTTTAAGAAATCCCATGGAAGTCAAGTAGTCAGTTGTCATTTGCCGGCTCTTGCTGAAAAGCCTATTTAATCCAGCGTTCATTCTTTAAAATGAAGCCATGCGGACCAGACAAAGCACACTGGCATCCACATGGCCATGCGCTTACGCTTACGATAGCAGCCATTTCTCTCTTAAATGTACGATGCGCAGCGAATTAACGCAAGTCTTAGATTCAGATATATTTTAAATGAATGCTATCTAAGTGAAAAGAGTAAAATAGTTTTGTGTTTTTCAATCCATGCGCTCAGTGTCAGCTTCAGCTGAACCACAGTATATTGCAAGGGGCTGGTTAAGATATTGTACGCCTTTCACGCAAAGAAGTGATCCATGAGGTTATTGCGCATACTGTGAGATCTAAAGGGAGAACTCGATGACTCCTTGCATCCCTGCTCTCCTGCCGTAGCATCCACACGTAGCGCATGGTTAATTGATGGAGGTTCGACGTGAACCCCCGGCATCTCTCTTGGTTGATATGCACAAACACAGCCCTTTTCAAACTGTAGTGTATAATCATTACCTTAGCCTGCCTATGGTACAGGTGAACCTACTATGTGGTTCATCTAGGACATTAGGTTGGCTGTCCATCTCTGCGTTGTGTAATAGTAGCTTACATTACCATTTCCTCTGTTTCAAGCACTGTGAATAATCAAAAATGATAAGTTTTCCTCTGTGAAATCAGAAGTATCCATTACTGATTAAGTGCCTTCCTGCATCAGACTGCAAATTGGTGATGTTGCTGATCATGTTCAAGAAACTGTGCCAAACAGTCAAGGACGGTTGGCTCTGAACAAGTGTGTGTGTGTGTGTGTGTGTGTGTGTGTGGGCACACTGAAAGACCATCTACATGAAGCTGTATGAGTGGGTCTATGGACTTTGCAGTAGCCTTGTGAATGAATGGTGGAGGTGGGGGGGCTTGACATCATTAAAGCTGATCAGTGCACAGCGAGGCCAGAGAAACTGGAAAGGGCCACATCGGCTGCCCATGGGGCAGAAAATATTGCTTTGAACAGCGTAAAACGCCGGCATTTGTGTTGGGGGGTGGGGGGGGGAAATAGGCCATGACACTATGGATAGCTGGTGGAGGGAGAAAAAAAAGATGTTCTCACACATCATCACCGCCTGTGAAAGGCCCTGATGCCTCTGCACACAGCTGTATGTATGGCTAGTGGGGCTGGCCAAGATCTTTCCTGACCTGAAAGGGGGAAACATTACCACCACCGCTTATGACAAGAATGATTGTTGTGTTTGCAGCCCGAGCTGGACAGCATGAATCAGGCTGTAAAAGTGGTTGGTGTGTAGGGTGATGTGGAGGATGCAGCTGCTAGATGGAGCTGCTGCCAGCGTGCTGTCTCCACGCAGCCTTTAGGATAAATATGTCTTTAGGGCCATGACGCATGCTCTGTTGAGCCAGAGGAGACAGCCAGGTTTGTTTGCTCCAAAGTCTGCGCCATCCGCTAACAAACAGAGGATGTCTTGCTGTGCGTGTGTTATCAGGGGCAGTGGGAAAGGTTATGTGAAGAGGTTGTGTGTGTGTGTGTGTGTGTGTGTGTGTGTGTGTGTGGTGGGGGTATTGTGAGGAGTGGGATGACCCTTCTTCCATCAGCCCAGGCAGAGCACAGGACAAAGGAAATGCATACGCTTGAGGAAGTGTTGGTCTGGTGAGATACTTGTCAGTATTTTCAACAAACACTCTAAATATAGCCCTAACCCAAATACGGTCCCACACTAACCCTAACCTAGATACTAATCGCTGCCTGGCTCGCAAATGAAGCCTTTAACACATTTCACCCAGTATGCAACACAATGGGATAATTGCCGTGTTATTTGGTTACAACAGCTTTACACACAGCCAATTACACACAAAACAAATAGGGTAGCATAACAAACACAAATCAGTTTTTAACCAGTTTATTTTTTCTGAACCTTGACTGGTTCAGTAGGATGACTTTTCCCAGTAGGAACGGTCCACACACCAAAGAATTCCACCAAAAGGATTTTGCGGTGACATGGGAAATGTGTGGGCTGTCTGATCTGGGATCTGCATTTTGTCTGCCACTGACAGGCGTGCTTTGAGTACCCGAAAGAATATGAAAACAGAGCAGTTTGTCCCCCTCCTCCTCCACCACCACCACCACCACAGCCAATCTCTGCTGATGATTTTTGTGGGGGTCTCAACGGGATATGGTGCCTCATTCCGACTGTTGTAGACCACGTTTGTCTGCTGCATCTATTTCGGGATTTTCAGGAACTTGAAACATCTTTTTGTTCTTGTTGCTTCGATTTCAGCTGCTGGGTATTTTTAGATTCTGCACGGCATGGGGCTCAAATGCACCTTGCCTAATCCTGCAAGGAGAAATGCAGGCGAGGATGGTGGAACTGGCAGGATTATAGAAGAAATCCAGGTGTGATTTTTTTTTCTCATTGGAGGAACAGTGTGCAAACCGCAGTGCTGGTCGCTTACAGGTTGCAGTAAATTAGTTACAGGTTTGCAGTACGTTTTTTTCCTTGATTTTGCAGCCCTCAAAACACCTTCAGTAAGCCGCAGACTAATCGTCATCAAACTTGCTGGTCAAATGTTTGTGGGTTTCATTGCGTATTTGAGGGAAAGAAATGTGGCATGGTGACCAAATAAAGCATCAGTAATATTATGTGACCATCTCCCCCAAATATCTCTCATGCGGTTTCATTTCCAATCGAGTTGCCGCATTCGTCTGTGAATCATGTTTTCTGTGTCACAACCGTCACCAGTCATCAAAAGCCTGGGGTTTAGCTGTCTAGGCACAGTAAGCGGCCATACGTATTAAGCCAGGCTGGGCCCCTATGCAGTGCTTCTGCAGTCCCTCAGATGTGGGAATTGACAGGACAGTGAAGTGAATTGCAGAGGCTGCACATTCTCCTCCGCAGTGTCTCATTGCACAGCCCACTGCTCCCCAAAACTAAAGGAACACATAGAGGGAAAAGAGAGAGAGAGAGAGAGGAAAAAAAGAATATCTTATTTTTTCTCTCTCTCTCTCAGGAAAGAAGAGAAAATAATTCAATCTTGTTTTTTCTTCAGATGACTTCGGCAGGATGAGCCCCCAGAGGGGCCCATCTCGCGTGCCCCACAAACCCAAGGCCCTGGCTGCAGCCAGCTGGCCATGAGGGTTCAAGCGTTAGCTAACGCTAACGCCTCCCTGTTGAGTCCTATCCAGCTGAACGCGTTCCCATTACTGTAGGCGATGACTGCTGGGATGGCTGTTATGTAATTCTCAGTAGAGCCCAGCTGCTTTCTCACACAGTGGTTATGGGAGCAGGCGAGAGAGCACCGCCACACCACATCCCCTTCGCTCCATCTAAACTCATTCGAAGCCAAGCGCCGTGAAATCTTAAAGACTTTTCCGGACAGCGCGGAAATGTTCCCATGCACTGTGAAAGGGGAATGGCCAATGGAGGAGCTGCTAGACCATACGGGTCATTTGTGTGGGGAAGTCCTCTGCAGGTCAGCATAGTGTGTTTTTTTTTCACGCTCTGTATGTTCTCTCCTTCACTGTCTTCACTGGAGGGTTTGATTTAAAACATGCCGGTTTTGTCCTCTGGCTGGCTTCACTCTGTGTCTCCCTGCTTCTTTCTGGAACATTCTCTCATCTGTCAAATCTGAAGAATGGAAAATGGAAAGAGAGGTTGGGCAGAGATGACCATCAAAGTTTTTTTTTCTCCTCCAGACTCCATCTGTCCACATAGTAAGAAACAGAAAGCCTTTTAAAGTTTTTAGCAAGTAAAATAAAAACAAGGATCAGTGGGAGATATGAAATGATGTAACATTCTCCATCACTGAGGTAAGATTCTCAATAATTTTCCCTGAAATTGCCAATATGCTCTTATGTTGGGTTTCACAAGTTTGTTAAGAGTGTAACAGTACTACACAAAACTGAAGGTGCAGCCTCTCATAACTTAGATCACTGTCAACACTGTCATGCATGGCGATACAGTTCCCCTTTCTATTGTATTCACTTTATCAGCCTATCGTTAAATCCTCTATTTAACATAGTTTACTATGTTGTCTCCATTAACGACAGTAGAGCAGTGCGTCAAAATAATCACTTTGCAGATTATTACACATCAGCTCACAGATAAGATTAAGGCCGACAACCATCCGTAATTGAAAACGACAAAAGAACTCAGAGACCCGTCTCCTTGAGGTGGCGGGCGAATCGCAGATGAAATTGCTCGGCGAGATAATCATCTTGCACCGCCGCCATGTAGATCCTTCCTGATACATTATGACACACGGTTCCCCGAGAAGAGGTGGAATGGCTGTAATTAATGAAGTGGCTATAATTAGCTAGCAGACGGTACTCTCCTTCATATCTTCGCGCCCTCTGTTCGAGCAGGTATGCTGCGTGCCTCTGAGGTGCTAAAGTGATGGATAAGAAGTTTTGCTCAAAGCGAATAGTAGGGGAGGAGGCTATTTTTGGGCAGCTGCCATTCCTTAGGCCTGTGTGACATTTCGAAAGCGCAAGCTTTGTGCGCTGTACACAGTTTTTGTGTCAAAGGCTAGCTGGCTGCATAATGTAGGGTAACAGTAACGGTTTATTTCACAGGGAGGAAAAACTTCAATAATTAGGCGACCCATCTAATATTTATAATATGTTAATTCGTCTACTGCTCAGTATTAAACTGTCTTGTGGCTACATAGCACCTTCGACAGCACTCTCGCAATCCAGATGCCACAAGTGTTTTGACAACTGGAGCGGGGAGTTTACGCAGACAAAATGGAGCCCCCGTGACGCATAAAAGTCACCGGCTGTGTAATCGCCGCCGCCAAGCGCAAAAAACTCTGTTCCTTTTTTTTATTTATTTTTTTAATCCCATCATACTCGAGGAAAGACTGCCAGGGTCACCTCTTTAACAATGCTTTCGCTGACCTAGCGCAATCCAATTAAGATCATACACCAGGCTGCGCAGAATGCACCCACTCCTGGCCTCGGAGTCGTTAATCAAGCCAAGAGCAGATGATTGCCGGTGATGGGCGCCACGTTGAAGGGTGATGAAAAGGTTAGGGTTTGATGAAAGAGAGGATGGGAGACGATGCATTCATTTGTTGGAGGCTTCAGGAGTGACTGTCAGCACCCCAGACTATGGGGAGAGACAGAGAGAGAGAGAGAGAGAGAGAGAGAAAGCGGAGGAGGGTGAGGAGGAAAGCATCTTTATGTATGAGTCCCGGCGTCTTCGGAGTTGACGTGTGCAGCTCCAGCACTCAAGGCTTTGATTAACAAGGCGACGGTAGCTAGTCATTTTTCTCACACAGGCATACATGGCTTGGCAATGACTTTCGCATCATTTGAGAGCAGAAATCGGAAATGCTACAATGCTTTAGAGGAGTGAGACAAGGTATTGTATGGAAAAAATAGCACTTTTGATACAGCCTGGAATTTTTCAGATTTGCCTCTGGGATTTCTTCAAAACTAGCTAGGCCTTTAATGACTTCTTCCACATAACTTAAGAAACCTTGGGAAAAAATATTTTTAAATGATGGTACCAAACTATACCAAAACTTTCTCTTTAAAAAGACTTCATACCACTGACACTTTTTTAATTATGTATTGTATTGTTGTATTGAAAAAAAAAAAAAAGCTCTACATTCACTGTGGTAGTGCAATGTAACATCAGCCAGGTTCTCTAAAAAACAATGGTTGCTAGGTAACCCCATTTGTGCAGCCGGCATGTTTGCACTTACTTGTTTGTTTTGGTGTCGCTCAAGGGCGCAAGGTCCGCCCACAGGTCACCCGAAAGCCGTGCATTTTCCTGGACCTCTTTTCTTTTCCCTGGTGCCCTCCACGAAAGTGTCCTTCCAGTGACAATCTGTGCTCGGCAAACACTGAAGGTTGTTATTTTTTCCCTACTGACAGCTTCATCTGTCTCTCTGTATGAAGCCGGATGATTCTGGCACTCTCAGAGGACTTTGCGGATCGCTAGCAGGTTGCAGAAAGCGGGTCCACAAGATGAAAGAGGGTTGAGATACAAAATCCTCCACCACACCAAGTGGTTTAAAGAATTTATTCTCACACTTTGTCATTGACTTACAACACAATACAAATGTACACGTGCCACCCACCTAAACAAAAGCCAGTGTGGTGTTCATTTCCATTTTTATCTAATTTTAATGAATTCAAATCTAATTAGGATAACTCAATACCAGCTCGTTGCTTACTACAAATATTTCTGCAATGAATTAATGGATTGGGTACGGATTCATTTAGCGAGCCCGAAATTGAATTGACCTCAGCAAGTGAAACGCAGCTAAAGAGACAGACCCTCACACAGGAGAAAGAGACACCACTGGTTTGTGTTGTGTAACATGGCAGGGAGGGGGTTGAGAGAGGGGGGGGGGGGCACTGGTGTGCTGTAAAGCAGAAGACACTGAAGGCTAGCATGCGAAGTGTGTCGTGGGGTTTACATTTCAGGACACTCAGCATTTCCTGGCCTCCTCCGTGTGTGTGTGAGTGTGTGTGCGCATGAGTGTGTGTGTGTGAGTGTGCATGCGCATGAGTGTGTGTGTGTGAGTGCGCATGAGTGTGTGTGTGTGCAAGAGTGTGTGTATATGAGTGTGTGTGTGTGTGTGTGCGTGTGCGTGTGTTCCCTCAGCTGTAGCATATATGCAAACCCAGCGGTATTTCCATATGCTTGGAGTTATCCTCCTCTTCGTTCCTGTTGTACTGGCTGGGCTCCAGCCAAGGCCTGCACTGGAGGCTCCGCTGTAGGTAATGATCAGACACCATTACTGCCTTTACATTTCCCTGCCCAGATTAATTACATTGAACCCGAATACGGTTAAAACAACTTCATTTGCTGCGCACTTCTTTGTATTAAAGATGCATTTGTTTTGTGCTTTGGGAAATAGCTTCCAACCATCCCAGAGCAAAAACTACGTGTATATTTTTGAGGTTGGTGGAAGAAAAAAAAAAAAAGCTTTGTTTATTTAGGATCTTGCGGATGGTGGGAAGAAAAAAGAAAAAAATTATTAATCTACCAGATATGCTTAGCCCCTTATATTTTAAGAGTATCTGAGGTGAGGAAGCAAGCATAACCACATGTGGTGGTAGTAGTGAGTTTGACTGCTTGTTGTGTTCTGTCACACATATTGGATAGTGGTACTCCCCCCTGCTGTGAAGTGACTTTGACTCACACAGAAAGAGGATGATGTTAGAGTGCATGTAGGACATCATTTGGGAGTGTGCTGTTGTACAGGCAGACATGTTGGTACAGTGTGTGTAATACTGCGTCGATTACAACCTTCAATTAGACGCTTGTTCATTAGTCAGAGATGTTTTTTGCATAGCATGGGACATATTTATTCTTTGGTGTGTATCTATATCTCCTTGTGTGTATATGTGAGAAAGAAAGGTGTGTATGTGTGTGTGTGTGTGCATGAATAACCAAGCCTTTGTCTAACCATGGGGAAGCTATTTGGGTCGGAAGCTATTTTAGGATGTATTGCTGGTGATACCTAAGGGAGTGGCCCCAGAATCTTTAAACAGTCCATATATATTTGTCTTTGGGAGAGTGTGTGTGTGTGTGTGTGTGTGTGTTTGAGAGAGAGAGAGAGAGAGAGAGAGAGAGAGGAGGTATGATATATGTGATTATTCGTATGGCTTAAGTGTGTCTCCGTCCCTTTGTCTTATGTGCATGTCTCTTCAAGTGTGTCTGTATGTGCACCTTCGAGTCTGCATAGTACAGTATGTGTGCTTTTAGTATCTGTATGTATCAGAGTGCATGGGCATATGCCAGTGAGTGTGCTTGTCTGTGTGTGTGTGTGTGTGTGTGTGTGTGTGTGTGTGTGTGTGTGTGTGTGTGTGTGTGTGTCTGTGTGTCTGTGTGTCTGTGTGTGTGTGTGTTACTGTGTGTGTGTGTGTGTCTGTGTGTGTGTGTGTGTTACTGTGTGTGTTACTGTGTGTGTGTGTTTACTGTGGCCACCTGAGATTTGTCCCTGCCCACTCTCTCAGTCGGTGGGGTTCAGTGGAGCAGGTCGCATGTGCACTCTTAAGCCCCAGCCTGTCTGCATTATTCAGGCCTCAGTGGCTGTAAACATCCAGCAGTCAGACCACTGGTGGCTGCTGCTCTCCAAAAACACAACAAAAAAAAGCCAGGCAGGAAGCTCCTGGCCTGTCGTCAATCCATAAACGCTGTGTATTTACCACGTCTTCTGGGTACAGGATTAGTTGGATAAATGGGACGGACATTTTTGGAGAGAATGTTGTGCATTCGTCTCAATGGAATTATGTGGTTATCTGGGGATGCAGATAAATAAACAATGTGTTTTTTTTTTTTTTTTTAAGTATCTATGTCGAGACGGGCACCGTTCCTTTCTAGATTAGACTAAATGAACATGCGTCCACTTGAAGTCGAAGTTTGGTTTGCTCATGACCTGGCTGATCTGGTTTATCAAACATATCCACGGTGCGTCGGGGGGAAAGGGTGATAAAGGGACAGAAAATCCTAAAGGGGGAAACCCGAGCTGTTAAGAAAAAAAAAGATGAAACACTCACGGCCCTGAAACCGAAAAAAATCCTAAAAGGTTTCACTTTCACTTTTGGCCAGAGCCTCTCGCCTTCCCTCCCTGGGGGGAATGCAACCCAACCCATGCAAGCAGGAGAACAATGCTCCTCCGTAGCTGTGACTCACTCCACTTCAGACAGGCTGCTCCACGATAGTATTCCGGAGGGGGTCAAAGGTCAAGGATGACTAAAAGCGCCCCCGGGTGAAGGGATTCCAGTAGCACACACACTGTCGTCTAGACGGGTCCACACTTGGCTCAGTGGTGTGTGTCTGAGTCTGAGTCTGGCTCTCTCTCTCTTTCGCTCCCCTTTTTTCTCTCTCGCTCTCTGTCTGTGTCTCTTTCTCTCTGGCGTTTAATTCCCAAGTCGCAGCGTTCAGCTAAATGCACTGAAACGATCCTTTGAACATGGATGGTAAAATGGAGCCAGGCTCAGATGTTTGATTCGGATCTTGTGCTGACTGCTCTCAGAGGTGCTGCTTGGCTCTGAGTGCATACTGGATCAGTCCTGCGTGCCGGGAATAGACAGAACAGAAACAGCAAGACATTCCTGTCTTTTAGAGGCGAGCCCATGTACAATTGGCAAAGCGCAAATCTTCCAAGTTTTTAACAGCTCTGTTAAGATACATTTTATGGGGTCTTTTTTATAGCCTTTGTGAAGACAATGCTGCATGAGTAACCCTGAGAATAAAAACACCACAAAAAGAGACAAGATGTCTGCATGTCCTGGTGCCTAGTCTATCAGGCACAGCCTAGATTATAAGTACCAAATCATGTATGTTGGTGTCTTAGGGGGTGTGTTGGTCTGTGTGTGTGTGTGTGTGTGTGTGTGTGTGTGTGTGTGTGTGTGTGTGTGTGTGTGTGTGTGTGTGTGTGTGTCAGTGTCCTACTTCCCCCTCCTTCTCCCCCCTCCCTTGGGTAGCCTTGTCTACAATACCTCTTGTCTGAAACCCACCGAAGCATATCTGTTCCAATCAAAGTGAAAGCACCCTCAGTTGTGTGCCTCACTAGCCAGTGCTAAAAAAGAACACACACACACACATGCACAGACTACAAAAAATAGAACAACTGTATCAAGGAGAACCAATTCCTCCACTCTAGGTGTTGTTAAAGGGATTTAGCGTTAACTCGGTACAGTACGCTCCAAGGCTTAGCCAGTCTTGAGTATTACTGAGGTATTACTTCAGTTATCTCGTTTGGACATGACTCAATCGCATATCCTGGAGGCCTTTCGTGGAGAGTCGGTTGGAGAGGAAATGGAAGCTCGGACTAAGGAGAAGCGCATTGGCACCGACAGACCTGCAAGCAGGATCTCTGCAATTCCCTTAGTGCTGTGACCAATTCTCTATTCACAGCGTGCCAGAACTGAGCGGTGCGATACAAACTAAGCTGATAGCAGCCACCGGAGTTCAGGAAAGGGGGAAGAGAACACAAATTGTTTCCACAGTGGGAAATAAGTGAATATGCCAGATGTTCTCTTTGGTTATACCAGAAGGTAGATGTTCAGATCGTCCTTATTTGGATAGCCTTTGTGTTGCTGCTGATTTCAGCTCGTTTGTTGAAAACAAGCATGGAGATGGGCAGCCTGCCACAGCTAATACAGCATGTCTACTCAAACAAATGAAAAAATTCGGAGTATGCCACGTTATGGCTGGGGCAGTGCCAACTAAGCTCACTCCTGGAGACCGTGGCCAAAAACCCCCAGCAGTGCAGTCCAGCCCAGTCACACGTGCATGAAGTGTGCATTGTCCACGCAGGCCTTTTGGGTGGCGAGAAGCAGCCCTTCCTGGTCCCTTGAGTCTCGCTGCTGTCCTTTCAGATTATCTTATTGTATCATCCTCCTCTTTTGTCTCCACGTGCTATCTCCTAGCAGATCCTCCCCGCCCATTGTCCCCCTCTCATTGTGCTCCCTCCTGGAGATTAGCCCTGCCACGTGCCAGAATTGGGGTCTCTTCCATATCCTCTGGGCAGACTTGCTGCGTCTGGCAACACGCTGTTACCCCTCTGCTGTGGCAAGTGCTACCCGCCCAGCTACCAGCACTATGCCATCCCCCCCCCCCCCCCCCTCTCCCTCCCTCCTCTCTGTGGAGCCATGCTGAGGGCTAATGCACATAGAGTGGTTTAATGAAAATAGCCGGATCCTGATTAGATTAGTCGTCGCTGGCAGCCGGGCGGCCCGCGAGGCGACCGACTTCCAGATAAACAGCAGCACCGACCAAATCCAGTTAAAGAGAGAAGGGGGATCTGTCCAGAGTGTGGCCGGCTATTGGCGTAGTCGACGGGATTATCCCCCTTCTCTTCTTCTCGGCCGTCATCTTCATTCAAATGTTCAGCCTCGCGGGGGGTGTTTTCACAGCATGGTCCAGGCAATTTAGACTGCTAATCATCGAAAATACAGTGGGTTGGCTTTTGTTGAGCACCGCGGGATCTAGCTTCTGGAATTCTTATGTTGTTTCCCCCCCCTTTTGTAATGTGAGATTAAGCTTTCACACTTTTTTTCACATACAGATTTTTTTCTTTTTTCAAAAAGGACCATAAAAATGTGTTGCTTTTTTTTGTTGCTATTTCGAATGCAGTTTGTCAAAATCAGAGTGGCTGAGAAGCGTTGCTGGGGAGAGCCACATTTAAATTCCAACTCAGTGGCCCTCACCGGGGCAGTAGATCTGCACTTAGCACAGAAGCTGAGTGAGCAGAGAGTGCAGGGCGGGTGGAGGTGGGAGCAAGGTCACAACATGGACAAAGCGGACACTGCACGCTTGACGTGGCTTTGCTGATGTAGTGTCTGGGTCAAACTCTGTGTCCGAGTGAAGGACCTCTAACCTCTGTTGGTTTTAGCACCCCAAATGGAAAATAGATTGGGACTGCCCTCACTTTTGAGCACAGAAAATTAGACCACGTTCATGCACTCCAGGCTCCCTATTTCTTGTGTGATAGCCAGTTTGTAATCTTTGTATGTAATTCCCATTTGCTTAATAAACTGCCTTGACATACTGCAATACTAATGGCAGTTTATAAAGTGATTCATGCATGGATGAAAAAAAAACAATGTTAATCATTAAACTTGTCATTTGAACAGATGGCATATACTAGTCTGTTATGTAACAATATATCATTGGATAAAAGGGGGTGTCATGTTACTTAGGTGGTTATTTATCATCCTGGCTTTTAACAGCCAAATTATATTTCAATACGTGCGTGTGTTAGTCATTTATTATGCCCCCTTATGTCGTATGAGTAACTCTGGTTTTAGATACGGATGTGCGTGTGATGAGAGTAGATTTTGTGTTTACTTCAAGTGATAAAGGCTTGGAGAACCAATCCGAAAGCCTGGACTGCAACAATGGACAACCAAGCACACCGGTTCCATACAATTCACAATTGTTGCAATGCAACAGGAAAGCTAATTTCATATGTGTACATATGTGAATCAGAATATAAAGACGGTGGTGTGGGGGGGAGATCGGGGGGTGGGGGGGGGGGGTTATGTTTTTTCCCATTGAACAAAGTGGTTGGAATTTCTGATCCTCACAAGGGAGCCTCAGCAGGGCTCCGAACGACAGCAGAAACGGCCCCTTCAATCTGTCGGGCCCTCCCCTTCCCTTGCTCCCCACATCCCTCATTTCAAATGGCCATGGCCTGATTGATCTGCTGGCATCCGCAGCACTGTTTTATGGCTAATTATGGTGCTCGTTCTCCCTTTAGGGCTGTGCATGGGGGAGCTTGATGATAGCAATATTGGGGGGGGTGGCGGGTGTTTATTGGCTTTTTGGCTTGTAAAAAGCGGTGAGGGTATGTATGCAGAACTGCGATTCCTTAATTGGTGTTATGTCGGAGCAGATGTAGTCTCGCCTGTCACTTATCAGCCATGGAAAGAGAGGGGAGAAAACGGGTGCGCCATCCAAAAACGAGCTGCGTCAGGTAACTCGCGTGCGATTTTCGTAACGAATAGGATTATATTACGGCTTGCCACCAACCTGATAAGCATGCACATAATTAAGCCATCGTTTCCTATCCCCTTATCATCCCAGTGCTTATACAATATCCAGTGGGGGTGGGGGACGGGGCTGGTGGGATGCTGCTCAAAAAGGACAAAGCCATTTGTCAATGGGCAGATGACAAATTTGCTTGGCTGTTCAGGCAATAATATCTTTAGCCAAGGGCTTATTGTTTGGCTTCCTTCTGCCCTGTGGCCCGATTAGTGCTTGTGTCAACAGACCTTCCCAGGATTCATTTCACAAGGCCGGCTTTGCTTTTACGGCTGCTTAACGGTGTCACTAAGCATCAGCTCACATCAAGCCTACAGCCTCGGCAACCCCACAAGTGTGGGCACTCCGCTGTGTGTTGTTACATTTAAATCAATTGCATTAAATTGAGGAATTTGGAAGGCCTGAGAAGTGTGGTTTGTGGAGGCATTGCCGACGTGCTCTTTTTTTCAGGGGTAGTGGAGCACTCAGCCCGGCTCGTTCTCTGTGTCCTTTAAACGGCCTTTAAACAACACGCCGCCTGCCGTCTTTGCCCTTGTATCCAAGTAGCGGTCCGCCTGAGTCCTCAGTAGGTGTGTGTATTGGCCTGTGTGCAAGAGCATATGTCTGTGTGTGTGTGTGTGTGTGTGTGTGTGTGTGTGTGTGTGTGTGTGTGTGTGTGTGTGTGTGTGTGTGTGGGTTCGGTGAGAGAAGGAGAGTGCCGTGTGTAGGTGGGATTATTTTTAGGCGCTGGCCTGGGCGGTTGTAAATCCCCAGTTCTCCGAGTCGTGAGGGCCAGCGCTGATGAGCTCACTGGCCGCCCAATCATTTCCTCCTCTGCCATGTATCGATTGGCTACCATCAGGCAGCGGTGGGGGTAGGGGGGGTGGTGGTTGCAGGGTCCAGACAGCAAGCCAGCCAGCCGGCCGGCCAACCCAGCCCCCCCATCTCTCTCTCTCTCTCTCTCCCCCGTCTGAATCAAACCGCTGGCAGGTGGTCATTTGTGTGTCCCCTACTGACTGATGGGCCCCTCTCCGATCAATGAGCGGCTCGAATGAGCGTCTGGATAGGCATCACTCTACATGCCCATCAGTCAAGGGGCACTGTGAACATAACATCACCTGATTGCTCCTAAATGTTATGCCGGGGGGAAGGGTGGGGGTTGGGGGGTGGGGTGGTATTGGTGGCGACCAAGAGGCTCTTGACTCTCCTCGATGCAAATTATGAGGGTACTAAGAATGCACCTGATGATCCCCAGTGACCCTCCTTTTTGTTTGCTCTAGAGCGCTAATTAGGCTGTCTTAAGCGCTAAACGTGTGATGTGAATTATTATGATGGGACTATGCTTGAAGGTCAAATGGCTTAAAAGTCAGCCTAAGATAAGGAAAACGAATGCTTTCCACATGCACATCTAGTTCACGGATGAGCTTATGTGGCCTGCAGTTGTGCGCAGAAGTATATTGTGCACCACCAAAATTAAATAGAAATGTACATTCGGTGTATTTATCGTCGCATGCTCCTAAAAACCAATTTTGCTATCAGTTGTGGGAGATTGGAATCTAGCTGTACACAGCTCCGCCGACATCACAGAAATGGATTGTGGTGGCTGCAAGCACTTTTTTTTGGTGGGGGGATGGGGGGGGGGGGGCATTGACAAATGCAGCACGCTGGAGGACAAGCACCTGACTTGACAAATAACCCCCGCCGTGCGCATCGCTTTCTGGAAGCTGTTGCTGCACTTTGGCACCGATGGCCACAGGCCAGGAGAAGAGGGACCCCTAAATCACCCCCAAAATTAATAGGCCATATCTGCCTCATCTCACTTAACAGCTGTTTGCATTTTATCCGTCTGCTGGGTGACTATGGGCTATTCATTCATTTTTATAACCACTTTTTTATTAGGCTTGGCTGCTATCAGCCTGTGGGAGGTAGCATTCTGATGCTAATTGGCTTGCACAGCGCGAGGGCATATAGACTAGACCATGGCAGGGTGAAAATAGAGTGTATGTGTGTGTGTGTGTGTGTGTGTGTTTGTGTGGTGTGTCTCTGTGTGTCTGTGTATCTGTGTGGGTGAATGGGATAGCAGAGAGAGTGCTGAGCAACTATCTAATGGGCTTGGCCAACATAATGGGCCAGCGAACTGTTGTGGCCAGAGACCAGTGTAATAGGCTGAATTAGCTGTGCCCCAGAGCTAGCCTAGCAGACTGCTCAGCTCGGGATGAGGCCGAGCTGAAAGGGCAAGACTAATGTGATGAACTGGGGGGCCAGGGTGGGGTCTAGTAAAGGAGGGGGAGGGGGGGGGGGGGGGGGGGACTAGAGCTAATGGAATGGACCGGCAACCGAGGCGCTAAGATGGAAGAGTGAAAACGACATGGTGTCACAGGTGTTGGGATGGAGGGAGAGATAGAGGGATAATTGCACAGCAGGACCCTTTTAGATCTGCCCCTCCTTGCGTTGTGTATGACACCACTCAGTGGAGAGAGACAAGAGAGAGAGAGAGAGAGAGAGAGAGAGAGATGACGAAAGAGAGAGTAGGGGGGGGGGGTAGAGAGAAAAAAAGGGAGAGAGAAACATGCCCTGTCGCGTGATTGACACGAGCGTGTTTCATATTTCACACTCTCATATTCTCAGCTGTTCGGGCTGCCGGGCTCGTCATAGATGAGTCACTTTATCAGAGGCCAGCCAGAGCTGCTTGACAGGAGCTTTTCTGTTTTGCGGTGTAAAATGTCAACAAGGGGGTCTGCGAAGGCTTCCTCTCCACTCCGATGCTCTCAGATAATTAGATTTTTTTTTCTAAAGTGAGTGTGCGTCTGTGTGCTCTGCTTAGATGTTTGTGCACACAAACACAGAGTAAAATAGTCTGTGTGTGTGTGAGTGTGTGCGGGGGGGGGGGGGGGGGGGGGGGGGGGGGGGAGAGACAAAGAAGTTTGTACGTGTTTTGAGTGAATGGCAGCAAGGCTGAGCCCTCGTCATTGTTTGCCGTAGGTGTGGCAGTGGACTGTTCTCCCATTGTCTGGGACAACCTCTTCCCCTATGGCTCGGCCGTGAATTTCAAAGCCTGTCCGCCGCATTCACGGCCGCCGCTCTGCCTAAGCCCCCGAAGGCTTTATTATGATAGCTGCGGCAGAGAGCGAGAACCACGTGACGGCTCACTGTTAGGCTGACTTCCGCAGCCCTGGCTCTGGTTTAGGTCAGTGTTTGGCACCATTTCATGGGGAGTGGTGAGACTCAGAGCAACCGTGGGGGAGAGTCCTCTGCAGGTTTGAAGGTTTGTCACCTGGCCTCTTTTTTTTAGCTTGTGTGCGCGTCCCAATTAAGCCATTCTTCTTGCAAAGTGAAATTTTCACCACAGCAAGTGAAGTCTCCAGATGTTCTGGGGTGATACGGGATGCTGCTCCCTTTATTTGATCTATATGTACATTCTCTATGTATGCCAGGTAGAGATAAACTCCTTAAGATACAACATACAATGATACTATGCACGTAGGGTATTCATATGTTACAGCTTTTCATGGCAAAGTGATAAAATCATAGTAGATTTCTTTTTTTTTTCCTCCTTCTCTCTTGTGGGATTACTGAGGCAGCTTATTGCTTTCCATCTCACTCACAACTGATTAACGGTCTCAGATTTCAGGCCTTTTACTACCGCCCAGTGGTAACTCATTTGATCTCAAATATCAAAACCCTGATAGTCATAACTCACACTGGCTTTCATATATTGAGACACACACAAGCACATACACCCACAGACACACACACGCACACACAGACACTCACTCCGAGTCACACACACACACACACACACACACACACACACACACACACACACACACACACACACACACACACACACACACACACATGCACGCACACACAGACACTCACTCCAAGCCAAACACAAGCACACATACACACACATGCACTCACACACACACGCTGAGGCACCGACACACACCCAAATGGGTGAATTGAATTTACTGCCATATTTCTGTAACAATACCCAGTGAATGTCACTACCTCAGAGGCCGAGGGGAGAGATAGGGGGGGGGTGCGGTGGAGGGAGAGAGAAACGTCTGGGTAAGATAAGGGAGGAGAAAAGGCCTGGTCAGCGAGCGCATGCCCAGCTCAAACACTGCTGCGCACACATTTCAGACGCATACACACACACACACACACACACACACACACACACACACACACACACACACACACTCTCTTTCCCCAGACTATCACTCTATCTCTAGACATTTCTGACTCAACCCAAATAGCTGCCTTACGGTTCGACAAAGACACATTGAAACATGCACATACACATACAATGCAAATTTCTTCACTCTCAGACATAGCCTACATATAAATTCTAGACCTCCTTGAATTCATTGCCTATATACAATTTACACCCCCAAACCACTACATATATACAGACACACAAAAATCCCCCCTCCAGACCCTACACACACATGCTTACACTCCATTCCTGTCTTAACACTTGATTTGACTTGATTTCAAATGCAACCTATATAAATATATATAACTGTGTTTGTGTGTGTGTGTGTGTGTGTATGAAATACATGCCGTCTGGTCCCCTTCGCTTGTCATACACCCTCTCTGAACCCTCGTATGCCCTTTTCCGTGTCACACACACACTCCCCGAACCCCCATTCTGCCAGTTTGCTGTCACACACTCGACAGTCGTGCACCGGGGCGACCTGACACGGCTGACCGCAGGCCCTGGAGGGGCACTAGGCTGCGCGGTCGTCACGGCACCCCTAACCCCCCCCCCCTATTCTGCACCCCCTCCGTGTCAGAAGCGAGTCGCCTGCAGAGAGGATGGGCTTTAAATGTCAGTGCTCCACATCGGCTTTAACTCAGACTGGGAGGAGAGAGGATTACTCAGGCACTGTATACTCTACACTACACCCTCACTCACTCACGCAAGCACATAGCACACATACATGCACACACATGGAGACCACACACAGTCTGTGACACATGATTCACCCAGTCACACACACACACACACATACTTATACAAAGTGACACACTGTGCCACAGATATCAAACACACTCACAGTGAAAGCTCCACACGCATGATACACGTACTTGGAACTACGGCACGTACACACTTATTCTTTCACACGTATACAGCACATACATAAACATAAACACATGCATTTACATGCACATACACACACACACACACACACACACACACACACGTAGCACTCACACTCTTTAATGCATAAGCAACCCACATACTTACACACATGCAGACCACATTCACCTACACAAGAAGATACACACCCACACACATTTGCACAAGCACGGACAATATCACAGTACACGTAAATGTATGCATTACATATGTGTAAAATAATATACATACATTAATACATGCTCACACATTCGGGGAGAAAAATGTGTACATTTATGCAGACTCTCTCCCACTCATAAACAGAGATATGTGCTCACACACACACACACACACACACACACACACACACACACACACACAGGCGTGCACACTCAGACATACACACTGCCCTCCAGCAGTTCAACTGAATCAAGAGTCTTTCTTTGCTGGGTCATTTGAGTGGCTAATTGCTCATCAGCTCATGGCGCATTGACAAACTGAACAAGAGCAAAGAGAGGGAGAGAGAAAAAAAGAAAGAAAGCAAGAACGGGAGCGAAAAATAAGGAGCTTAGTTTGCATTGAAACCCACTGACCAGCCTTATGAAGCCCCTGATTAATGATGTGCATCATCTTCAGTGGCCGCAGTAATCAGGCCGAGATGGATGCGGTCCAATTTGCAGGTGTGACGGCGGCGCTCTCCATCATCTGGGAAAGAGGGGAAAGCCAACAGCAGACTCCCTAAGCCCTGAAACGAAAGTGAGAAGCGGGCAAACGACAGAGGCGCATTGTGAGACGCTGTCTCCGTCTCCCTTCTTTTCCCTTTTTCCTCCCTCTCTTGTTTACATGGCTTTCCTGGAAAGCCTTTGAATTAGATGTTTATATGCAAATGCTTTCAACTCCTTGCAAAGCGCTGACAATCTTTGCGGATAAAAAAAGAGAGAAGGAAATGGGACAAAATGAAAGGCAAACTCCATCGCCTAGCAACAGATGCTGAATTGGTAGGAGGTGTGAACCAGGGATGCAAATAATAGGTGGGAGTTTGTCTTGAAACGAATTGCTCTCATCTCATAATGAAACTATTTATGTCAGCCACCATTTTGTGAAATGGACAAATCCCCTAATGAAATCAAATTTTGGTGTGTGTGGGGGGGGGGGGGGGGGGGGAGAGAGAGAGAGAGAGAGAGAGAGAGAGAGACAGAGGAGTGTGTGAATAGAAGATGAAAGATTTATTTCTTCGCAGCCCAGTTCAGCAGTCAAAATCATTTAGCAGACGACAACGAACATCATGCCAGCCGCATTCACACGAGGCAAGAAAGAACAAGAATGCTCCCTGACGCCTTTTTAGTCTGCCGTCTCACACGGAAGATGACAGCACAGGCTACTGCCTGAGATGCTTAGCTCCGTCCAATTTGAAAGAAGGAGGAACATAAGGAGTTTGGGTAGGGGTGGAGGGATGGTGATGGAGGTAGGGGGGCCATCCGAAAAGAAATGACCCGACACTGATGGCTTTATAGCCCTGCCCAATCCATATCGCGGTGCAATAAGGAGCTATTCTCCGCCATAAAAAGCGGGGCTGCGTGAAATCCAGGCCAGTGGAGCCGACACCAGCCCCATCGGGTCACCAGTCTATCCACAGTCATCTATCACCACCTAAGCATCCATCTCTGAAGACTTGCCCGAGCAGGTAACATGGAATAGAGATGTTCTGCTCTCTGTCGAGCGCTGCTGTTACAAGAAGCGGAGGGGCAAAAATGCACGACACCCGGCGAATGAATCAAGGTGCCACAGATGCGTATATGTAGCCATATCTGTGCTAGTTAGCGCACCCGCGGTGAGCACAGTCAAGGCATTCTGTAAATAATATCTAACTAGGTCAGGGGAATTAGGAACAGGTGGACTAAAAGCAGGCGACTGAAGCTGATGAAGGCTTTTTTTTTGTAGGAAACTCTCTCACCTTCCAAATCCCGAACAGGAATTTACATAAATATGTGCTGAAGAATGACCTGATTAAAGGGAATGAAAATGGATGGTGTTGGTCAGATTTGTGCATTTATCTCCTTCACCAGCCAAATCCTTCCACAGTGTGTGCTCTCCAGATGCACCGGTGGCAAGGGGACTAGCCCGCTGACATTTAGTCATTTTGCATTTCATTTTATCTTAAGTTACTTCAATTACCGGAGAAGAGTTCTTTACATAAGCTCTCATGCTTTCCTAGGTCTTCATTTTGGCATAGCTAGCAGCAAGTTTTATCAGTCAAAGTGTTGACTGGTAATCTTAATAACTGGTTGTGCAGTTGCTGGTTTGTTTCATGCTTAAATGCAACTGATGGTTTTCTCTACTAATTTGTTGAATGTTTGACAAGCCGCTTGACTCTCGTGAATATGTACCCAACCAGACAAACTTTTGAGCTGTGTAGCTGAAAGTGTAGCTGACTACCTGAGTAGTCAGCCAGTGATATCTAACGAGTTGTCTAGCGAAGGAGTGATCTCTTCTCTAACCTTCTCCTCACCTGTTTTCTCTCCTCAGACTTGTTTGGAGCTGGAGCGCTATCTGCAGACGGAGCCCAAGCGTCTCTCGGAGATCTTCGACGAGGAGCTCGACTCCCTGCTCACCACCTCCTTCACGAAGGACGACAGCGAGGAGGAGCTCTCCGACCCCCTGCTCCCTGGCCTAGCCGAGCCTCCAAGCCCGACACCGCCACTCCTTAGCCCACCCAGGGAGCGCGAGCACCCGTCACCCCCGTCCGGCAAAGAGAGCCCGGACCCGCGGGTGGGCGCCGGGGCCGGTTCCGGTACCGGAGGGGTGAACGCGGCCCAGCTGAGTGCAGTCACCTCCCTGACGCCGCCGTCTTCCCCGGAGCTGGGCCGCCACCTGGTCAAGCCGGCCCAGACGCTCAGCGCCTCGGCCGACGGCACACTCACTCTCAAGCTTGTGGCGCGCAAGGTGGGCCTCAGCGCCGCCAAGCTGGTGGCCGCCCACTCCCTGCCGCTGCCCGCCCGGCTCGGGGACGAGGGCGCCGGGGAAGGGGGCGCCTGCCCGGGGTCCGGAGGTGGAGCCGCGGGCGGAGGGGAGGTCCCAGAGAACAAGAAGAGGGTGCACCGCTGCCAGTTCAACGGCTGCCGAAAGGTTTACACTAAGAGCTCCCACTTGAAGGCGCACCAAAGGACACACACAGGTAAGGCAGCTGGACTTTATACAAGTACAGACACACACACAAACACACACACACACACACACATCATAGAGTGGGATCAGGTGAACTAGAAGCCAGGATGATGATTTTCAGTTACATCATGAACACACTAATTTATACAATAGTGTATGAACACTAAACGAAACAGCAATGTAGACTTGAAATTAGGGAAGTACACACCTGCTACGCTTGGCTCAACATACTCTTGGTACCCTTGCGATTCTATAAGATTTCAACCCTGCAATGCAAACCCTTTCCTCGGAATAAAACACTTATTTGAGGCCCAGATACAGTACAGTATCCAAACCACCATCATGAACTTGGAGACCCCATCTTGACAAATGATGTTGCAGCATCTACCAGGATCTCACGCTAACGTACTCACTTCCCTTAAAAAAAAAAAAAAAAAAAAAAAACAGTCATTAAAGATATGGCTCTTTCCCCGCCTGGCTGTTATCCAACGTTTACCCCCCGCCCTGCCAGTGCTTCGGCGCTTGGCCCCCTTCTCAAGGTTGCAACACTACTTCCTCAGCACATTCTGGTGGGAGAGAGCCATAACTCTCGCGCTCTTCGATCTCAATCCAGAACCACTCAGACTGCTGTCCCAAACCTGTCAGAAGAGTGACTAACTGTGCCCTGATTGATGGATTGACCGGAATAAGCCGTGGTTTCCTGTATATTTCACCTCACATCCGCACACGCACACACGCACACACACACACACGCACACATGCACATGTACACATACAAACACACACACCACTCAGTTTGCACTGTGCCGGAGCTGAAGCCCTCATGGGACGTAGAAGTGGCACATGTTAATGGCAGGCGATGACAAACGAGCCACTGTAATCACAGCAAGGGGAAGGTGCCGCTCACATACCAGTGAATACTGCTCACTGCCGCTCACTATAACAGACAAGGGGCTCAGGGAGGGAGTAGAGCTTTGGATAGAGAGATAGAGAGATAGAGAGGGAAGGATGAAGACAGAGAGATATAAAGAAACAGAAAAGAAGTGGAAGATGTAGTTAAATATGATAGCAGAAGATAAGTAGATTCTACAAAAATAGTCTGACATTTCAATGTAATTAGTTAAATCCATAAATCCATTCGGGGCCATTATTTCCTCAAATCCTAACCACCAACACTCACCCACCCCCCACCCCCCTCACCCCTCACCCCCACACACACAGAGACACACACACAGCCAAGTCAGATTAAGATTTTCGAGCAGAATTAATGTGGCTGAATGGGTAGGACAGGGCACCCCCGCAGCACAGTGTTCATGAATGGAGTCGGCAAAGGTGATAAGATGTCGAACAATGAGGGGTTTTTCTCCCCTCTCTTCCTCTCCTTTTTTAGGGAGATTTTTTTTATGAAAGACAAACTTTCTGCTCTTTGTCTGAGGGTGGCCGGAGCGCACGATAATGAGAGCCGAACGGGAGGAAATAAATTTGCGGAGTCGTGATGGTCCCTAAATGGCTTTTTCACCCTGAGTCTGCTCCAGCCTCTGAGATCATAATGACCCATTCTGTCTCCGCTTTAACAGGGGAAATGTAATTAACTGCAGCCCAGGCACCTGCAAGACTGCTCGGAGAGTGGAGAGGGGGTGGGGGGGTGGGGGGGCTGGACAGAGGAAAGAGAGGTAGATGGTGATGGTGGTTGTTGCGGGGGGGGGGTAATGGAAAGCGGGGGATGGGCCGTTGCTAGGCGACGAGAGCATCTCTCGAGCTTGGAGCAGGTAATTGGCTGATTATTTGCTGCTTGTGGTGCGGGCTGCTTCAGTCACTTGAGCTAGGGTAGCCTGCAGAAGCACACACATTCTCACTCCCACCTACCAACACATCCACACACACACATATATGCTAACCAAACCTACAGCCAAGTACAGCCGTGGTTGCCAGGCAACTGCCTCCTCCTTTGCCAGCGCGAGCCGTAATTAGCTGGTGGCATGAAGGGGCCGATGATGCCAGACTCAGCCGGCTGCACGGCTGCTACCACCGCCTCCCCCGCTCCCTCCCCATCACTGCCCCGTTGCCTGGCAACTGACTCAGGCATCCATGCCTCCCCCGACTTCTAATTGGCCACCGCACTGGCCGTTGGTGGGTGCAGGTCTCAACCTGCCCTGATGCTGCTGGGGCTTCTTACTCTGTGTGTGTGTGTGTGTGTGGGTGTGGGTGGATGTGTGTGCACGTCTGTCTGTCTGTCTGTCTGTCTGCCTCACCAGTCCATTTTTAATGGGCTGGAATATGACTCTTAAACAGTCTTGCACCTGTGCCCCCACCATTCACATTCACTAAGCTGTGATGTTTTTTTTAGCTTGTGTGTGGCAAAAACAGTGAAGTGGAAGACAATGAAGCAAGCACACACACACACACACACAAATAGATAGGGAGAGAGAGAGAGATAGAGAGAGAGAGATATTCTCCATCACGTACACACACTAAAAACACTCCAATTTTACGGGACTGCGCAGGGTTTTTTCACAGGGCGATTCACCGTCTCGTTTGTGAGATTTGTGAATGTGTCGAGTTCCAGCGACACAGGGCAGCTGGCAGACGGTAAACACACAGTCACTCCCCATTAAACATCATTACTACTAATTATCATCACTGCCTCAGATTCACATAAACTTACATCACCCCACACATACACACACACACACACACACACAAACAGAGAGACACACTTAGACAAATACACACATCCCATATAATATCACAACTTAGCTGATAGACAGTTGATAGCAGTGTAGGGGAGAGCCCCTTTTTAAATGGTGCGGAGAGATACGAGCAACAAGGCAAACACCTCCTCAGATACCCATCACAGTCACTCTCTCTCTCTCTCTCCCCTCCTTGGTCCCCTGTGAGGAAAGGTCCGGTCCTCACGGAGAGGCAAGGAGCAGCAGTCCATCTGTTAGAGGAGGAGGAGGAGAGGGAGGGAGGGAGCTATGGAGATAGGGGATGGAGGGGAGAGGAGTGTGGTTGTGGGGGAGGGGGGGGGGGTTGTCGGTGGATCTCAGCAGAACCTCACCAACAGCGAACTCATTTAGGACGACAGCTGCGCACCCTGATGATAATTGTGTATTTCATAAACGCCACCGGTTGTTGTGTATGTGTGTGTGTGTATGTGTGTGTGTGTGGGTGTGTGAATGTGTGGGTGTGTGTTTGTGTGTGTGTCTGTGTGTCTGTGTGTATGTGTGTGTGTGTGTGTGTGTGTGTGTGTGTGTTTTTGTGTGTGTGTCTGTGTGTCTGTGTGTGTGTGTATTTGTGTGTGTGTGTGTGTGTGTGTGTGTGTGTGTGTGTTTGTGTCTCGACCGGAGGAGGATACTCTGACTGGCTAATCAAGTTGGGGGAAAAAAACAAATGAATGAACTGGCTGCTGGAGATGAGTCATGCTGTTTTGGGGTTTCCTGCTTTTGTTTCCTTCTTCCTTTTGCTCCCCCCCCCCCCCCCCCCCCTTGTTTCCCCATCATCCTATCTCTTGGGGACTGGGGATAGTCTGGGATAATGGGGCGGGGGAGGGGGGTGTTGCTTGTGATGCTCTGATAGGCTGGGTGATATCCAGGTGTGTGTGTGTGTGTGTTGTCCTCTCTTTAACCCTCCCATCCCCCCTTTGGTGTCCCAGGTGAGAAGCCTTACAAGTGCTCATGGGAAGGCTGCGAGTGGCGGTTCGCCCGGAGTGACGAGCTGACGCGGCACTACCGCAAACACACCGGCGCCAAGCCCTTCAAGTGCAACCACTGCGACAGGTGAGGCACACACACACACACACAGACACACACACACACACATGCAAAACACTTCTGTGTCTCTGTCACGTTTTTTACTCTTACCCTCACACACACACAGGCACGAAAACATGTGCACACTTACACATAAATGACAAAACATATAACCATGCACACACAGACATGTACAAACACACGAGTACACATACACTCAGCAACGTATAGACATGATTACACTGCATTCAGAAAAAAAACGTAATACTGCTTAAACACACTATTAATGACTGCTGTTTGCACTGATACTATTACTACTGTCAGCATCTACACCTTCTGTGCCACCCGACCACAGATTTGACCCCGCCAGCCCCCCCCTTCATAGTTTTGGTCGATACCCCCTGCCCTTTTAATGCCCCCACCCATCATCCCTCTCCACACATCAAAGGCTAGAACGCACCACGAGCTGTCTGGTACAGTTTTCCGGTTGTCCGGACTCAGAGCGGGTGAAAAGTTATTTGCATTAATTGGACATATGATCGTTCTCGGCTGCACTTCGCATCACCAGAAGGTTCCCGTTTTGGAGTGCCACAGCTGAGCGTCATTAAGGAGAATAATAGCACTCCAATATAGAGTCAGCATTTCCAGTAACTCAGTTCTCAGTGTGTACTGTAAGCGCCTCTCTCCGTAAATTGGGGCTCCCATTTGCCTGTATCAGTTGCTCTAATTAAAAAAAATCAACAGAATGCCACCCAGTTTGCTTATGTAATTGTCTAAGACTATAAATATGGTATGACAAGAAGTCAGACAAGCATGCAGACACACACCTGGCTTGGTTTAGACAAGACACACTCACACACGCAAACACAGCACACACACACACACGCACACACACACACACACGCACACAAACACACACACACAAACACACACACACACACACACACACACTCACACACACACATATCACACACACACACACACACGCACTAAGAATGTCCTCTCTATTTCTGAGCTTGTGTGTGTGTCAGCCCCCCTTCCTTCGTGCTGAGTGAAAGATTGCTTAGCCTTGCTGACACCCTTACTTACGTTCCCTATCTCTTGATGCCATGGCAGATTCCTGTCTAACCAGGCACTGGAGGCTAGAAATACCTCCAAAGACGGACTCCACACTTAATCATTGGGCAGAGCTGTTTTTTTTTGTATCAACTGCTAAGGCTGCTCTTGTGGAAAGAATAAAAAAATCCCTAAAGCTGGACTTTTAAACAAATAAACAAGTAAACTTGCTCAAATAAACTGCACAAACTAAAAGCACTTCTAGCGACAGCTGTGTAAACTCTGAAATAAGTCTCAGAGCTTTTAAATGCATCCTTCATTTTCGAGACTCACCCTTTTAGCCTTATGCTAATCTAATATCTAATGATGTATTGGATCAGATGTCCCTAGTTCGTCACTCACTAGGTTGCTAAGGAAGAACACCTGGGCTCTGGACTCTGATTGATGCCCCCTTCTCCCCCAGCCCATCAGCCCCGCCCTTTTACCCACAGACACCCCCAAAAAAGAAGAACTGAGCTGCAGAGTAGAAAAGACAGATGAACAGCACAAGTTGATGAGCCGTGAGCCCCCTTTTGTCCCCGCATCACCGCTGCTCCTGAGGCAGGCACACACACACACACACACACACACACACACACACATACACATCATTCAGGGGAGTTGGGGGGATCCTTTCTCCTCGCTCCTCTCTCATCCCCTGTTCCCCTCTCTCTCCGAGCTGCATCTTCAGTCCTCCCGGCATCCGCCACAGGGCGCGAGGCCTGTCGCGGAGTTAATCTTAACTCATCCTCCTTTTGATGTACAAGCGCGTGAAGAGAAGCAACAACACACACCCACCCACCCACACACACACACTTACACACACTTACACACTCCCACAACAACAAAAAAACCTCCTTCACGCTGATTAGCGCGTGGAGTGTCTACATCAAACCACGGGCCCCTCCCTTCCCTCGAGATCCAAGCTGTTCCTGGATCCTCTGGGACACCATTGTTGTGCAGTCAGGAGGGTGGGGTGATAGTGGTGGAGGTGAATGGGGAGGTGGGGTGGGGGGGGCAGCCACGGATTAGCATTAGAATGTGAGTCCGGGGGGGTGATGGGGGGGTTAGTTTGGCCACTGGAGGGGAACAGCATGGGGAGCGGAGTGAGTGCGCTGAACAGTAAATACAGTAACGGCCCGGGCGCACAGTTTGCAGCCGGCGCGGCCTCGGGGCTGCTTGCGGATCGCGCCTGCTCGGCTGTGCGCACTTGCCGACCCCCTGCCGAGTGACAGGAGAGGGGTGGTGACGAGGAGGGAGGTGGGGGGGGGGGGGGGGGCAGCTGGTGAGACAGCCTCTGGCATCGACTCACTGTGCCATCTGTCCTAACCCCCCCCCCCACACACACACACTCACACACACAAACACACACCCCCCCACACACACAGGCACACATATACATCAACCACAAAGTAGCACTGGCTCACACACAAACCCCTCAATACAACCACTTTTCCTACTTAAGCACAGGCAGCCACCGTAAGACAAAAACGTCATGTGACCCGGACCACCATGTGTTCACTTTGAAAGCTTTGGTCAGTTTGCATGTGGCATATGGTGTGGGTCTTAATACATGACACCTTTCACTGAAAAGCACTGATTCTGGATCAGGTTTTCCTCACGGCTAATGATGCGCAAGTAACCATGAACAAGGGAATCATGATCAGCCATACAACAAAAAATCAGATCAGCCTTCCAATTAAACACAAGATCCAGATCTATCTGCTTAACAGATTGTATTATTCACATATCTAGTTTAAAAGTTTGGAAAGTTGGTGAATTGCCACTTATGGAAATTTTGTGGAAATTTCTAGCAAGAGAGTTACATTAGCATAGCTACAATAACACCACAAAATTAGAAAAGGTCATGAAGGCCATTCAACAAACCTTCCAGGATTATTATTTGTGGAATTATAAGGACAGGTGTTTTTTTATTTAACTTGACTACTACTAGAAAATCTTCAGGAATAGCACTCAGATACTCAGTTCTGCAGCTGTGATTTGTGCTTGTTGTGAAGTGCACTCCTCCAAAAGCGGCCCTACCTTTTATGGTGTTGAAATTCATGGTTGGGGAGATCAAACACTTTTCAGCTCGTCTGCTCTCGCCGGTCCATCATTTTTAATAAACAGCTGAGGAGAATGTTTGTGTGTCAACACGCTCATTTGGAGAGGCCCATTTGGGGCCGTCCATTTCCATTCACACCACAGCTGCAGTTCTTTAAACCGAGAAGGGGGGGAAAAATGTCAATTCCACTCGCTTTTTTTTTGCTTCCCTTAGAATTATGCACACATTAGCATAGCGTCAGTGTAGCTGTTGACAGACAGGCCGTCTCCGTGGCGACGACGGCAGAGCTTTGGAGTGTTCTCTCGCTCTCAACACATGGCCAAATTTGCATGTGCAAAATCAAAAGTCACCGTCTGCTGTATGATGCACGTGTCCCGAGCTCTTCAGTGAGTTTGTAACACAGATTGTTGACTCCTTTTCCCCTCTTTTTGTTTTTCCTTTTCTGTCTCTCTTTCTGTCTGTCTCTCCTCGCCCCGAATCTGTCCCTCCTTTCTCTGTCTTTCTCTCTTTAGGTGTTTCTCGCGATCAGACCACTTGGCACTACACATGAAGAGGCACATCTGAGGAAGGAGAAAGAGGAGGAGGAGAGAAAGAGAGAGAGGGTGAGGAGAAAAGAAGAGAGGAGAGAGAGGAGAGAGGAACATTAAGACTGTAAGAGCGAAAGAGAAAGAGAGAGAGAGAGAGAGAGAGAGCGGCGGGACTTATCAAATGAACAGTGATCCTGGCCCCATCTTGAGAGAAAAAAAGACCCAACGACAAAAAACTGAAACACAAAAAAAAAAAAAAAAAAAGACTGAAAACACAAGAACTGCTAACTGATCATCTGCTCACAAAACAAAAAACTGGTCTCTGATCAGCTCGTATGGCTGTCAAACTGATCTCCAATCAGCTTGTATGGCTGTCATGGTTAGTGTTGTTTTTTTTTTTGTCTTTTCTTTTTTTGTTTTGGCCAAAGACTTCTTCGGAGGAGTGGTGCAACAGATGGAAGCCATGTTGTGTCAACGTGGCCACCTTCCAGCACCCAAGCCTGAGCCATGGGATCAGGTACTGCCAGGCAACAATGGCGTGCGATCTAATCACGTAACTCGCGGTTCTTATTTTTAACTAGCGGAGCTCGAGGGACAGCGTTTCGAGAGCCTGCACCTATCAGCGAAGGACACATCTGTGGTTTCGTGTTTGCCCCAAGTGAACACCCGTGCTTGCGCTGGTATGCTCAGCCCCCACGATTCATGCACTTGTGCCAGAGAAAAGATGGTTGCTAATTTGCAAGCTGCGGTGACTCGTCTACGAGGAATGTCGTCATTCAAAATACGACCAAAATGGGAGACGTTTCTCTTAGTGCTCTGCACGGACACAAACCCAAAGTGGGTTCCCTACCTTCCTCTGAAGAGCGTATCTCTCTCTCTCCTTTTTTTCTCTCTCCCTCTCTTTTTCAGCCACTTATGAGCTGCGCAGCGACACTTTTGGACCTTTTATATTATATTAAAAAAGAATCTCGTTTGGAACTACTATGTCTTAACTAAAAATTGCGTAACTTTTCTCCCCTGCTTTTATGAACTTCATTGTGGAATGGACGTGCACAGAAGTGAGAAAAAAAAATGAAAAAAAAATTTGCCATATGCACAAGCTTTGCGAAAGCCCACCACAGCCAGCCGTCGCGCCAAAATCCACACAGCGGGAAAAAAATGATTTTGTGAACGCCAAAATGGAAGGTCAAAATGCGAAGAAGGTTCCTTTTGCTATTGCAATGCCCCCCCAACCCCCCCTACCCTGGTTGTTTTTTTGTCACTACCACTTTGGCAACTACTGGAGCCACCCCCTAGCCCCCTCCCCCCCCCCAAAAAAGAAAAACTCAGTGTCCCTTTGGGCTTTCCAAAAACAGCATTGTCACTTCAGCTCCTCGTTCTTCTTAAAGCAGACTGAAGAGAAGACTACATTCTTCAGCCTCCCCACCCCACACAATGGACCAGCTTAAACCCTTAACCCATCATATCTGGTCATACAGTACTTCATACAATTGTGTGACCAGGCTTTCAGTGACACCTCTCATGACTAGAGACAGCAGTTGGTTTTTCATCGTTTTGTCTCAGCCTGGGCCCTGCGAGGCCCATTGGGAAGTGAAGACAAAACACCTGCATCCACTCCTTGAGCATTAGTTAAAACACTTTCTAATGCATTCTAATGACATCTGTGTTCCACCATAGCTGATGTCCACATGGGAAGTGGCGTTCTCAGTGTTTTTATTTTTCTAGTGTGTAACACAGCAAGTACAGTAGACAGTGGCTTGACGATGTATGTGAGGAAAGTCCATGGTGTTTTGTTTTTTGTTTTTGTATTGTTGTTTTTTTCTGAGATGATGGGGGATGGTTTTTTACCCTGACCATGTACAATCAAGAGGGGTTTCAGTGGCACTTTGAACAGAAAGTGTTTGTGAATGTACTGTCTGTTTGTCTGTCAAGTTTGTGTCTCCGTCTGTGTGTCTGTCTGTGCATGACTTCTGCCCAAGTTGAGCAGTGTAATGTTGGTCATGGAAGGGGTATATACCAAAAGAGAGCTAAAAAGAAGAAAAAGATTTGTGTCCCATCATATCTCAGCTTTTACATAGACGATGTATGACAACCGGAAATATCTACATACACGAAAGCCCAGAAGTGTCCAATATGGCCCCACTTAGGAGCCATTTGATTGGTAGCACAGTATAGCCTGAAAAACTGGACCGTGTTCAGTTTGGACTGGATTCGGAATGTGATCCTACAGAGGAATTCAAGAGATGCCTAAAGCCAGTTCTGCCCAAGTGCCAGAGTCTTACAGATGGGCCAATCAAGGCTCAGAACGACACAGATGGACCAATCACAGCTCAAAAATAAATGTCATGCAGTCGGAGCCAATTGGCACTCTTTTTTTTGCTCTCTAGAAATATACCCCCCGAGGTGCTGGCCTGCCATAGAGACTGAGTGGTGTTAAGTGGGTATGACTGAGGCAAATGTGACGGTGATGACACAACATTAGAATTGTGAGCACAGCCCAGCCAGGGCATCCATTGGTTCATGGTGTTTGCTTTTATTTCTGACCCATCGCCATCCCATGCCTGTGAGAAAAAGGAGGAAAAAAAAACGAGGCTAGGGAAAAAAAAAAGAAAAGTATGCTTGATGTGGCACTCCCAAACACGCTGTCATATTTTTAGCAAAAGCTCTTGCTGTTCAGTCATCTGTCAACATGCACCAGCCTACTCCCACCTCTCCGCTCGCTCCCCCCACCCTTCTCTGCTCACCCCATCCCTTCCTCCCTCCTTCAGGTTCCCTCATTCCAGCCACCCGATTGGCCGGTCCACTGGCCAATGGGAATGGGACCTCTGACAGCAGGGATGTCTGGGTAACGAGGAAGTGATATGGCGAGTTCCCAGCCACGGTCAGCCCTGGTCAGTGCTCCAATGGAGTGGAACAGAGTGAGACCACACGAGGGCCTGCTTGCCCCGCGCTTAATGCTGACCACGAGATTGTATCGCCGGTGCCCGACACACTCAATTTCACTGCTGTGGCCAAAAATGTCTGCTTCCTTCCCTCGGTGTCTCCACAGGCCACATTAGTGGTATGAAAAATAACAAAGACACAAGGTCACCAGAAAAAACCCAGGGCTCTCGCAACTATAAGAAAAAACTCAATAGGGAAGAAAGACAGAAAGAAAGAAAGAAAAGGATAGAAATCTACAAACAGCCCCCTGCAGAAGCTCCAGCCCTGTGGGCTCTAGTGTGTGAGTGTGTGTCTACGGGTCGAATTGCTGCCATATCAATCGAAGGGGCCATGAAGTAGTTCTGCTGTTAGCACACACAGACAGTTGAGGTTTTTGTTATTTGTAACCTGTCGATGGAACTTTCTGAATGTCTGCCCCAACCCAGCCTCGTACGAAGAGAAGGGGATGTCAAATGTACATGCGCACACAGCCTACTAGATTTGTAGCCTTTTGTAAACATCTTCAAGTAGAATAGAGAGAACAAAGACAAAAAAAAGGACAGAGGTTTATCTGACTTTGCACTTGAAAAGTCAGCGTCTGCCCACTCTCATAACGTTAGCATTGTCAGTTCAGCTAAATCCAGAAAAATCCAGAAAAAAAACACTAGCTAACAAGGATGAGTAGATGTTATTTTGTCACGCCGTGACTTTGTTATGGTTTTTGGCAGCTGTCCTTAAAAAATGCACTGAAGGGAAAAGGAAACCAGAACATTCTGAACAAAGTGATTATCGAAGTGCAAATGACCACACATTGCTTGTTATCACGTTCTTGCACTGTATTGAATTGGGCACTTTTTGTACACTGCTAGTCTAGAGGTAATTAAGGCAGCTGTATCATGAACATTTTTTGATGTGCTTAGCTCATTGAGATGCACCAGTCAACCAGAAACCAGTTGTAGGGAGGGAAGGGAAGGGAGGGGAGGAGGAGTAGGAGCAGGATGGAAAAACACGAAAGAGACACACAAATGGGTTGAAAGGATCACTTTATTCGTCCTTGAGTCGGGTACACTGCATCTTGAAAAGATTTTGCCTTCTGAGCTTGTCTGTTGTCACCTCTTTGTGTCTGTATGTGTGTGCGTGTGTGTGTGTGTGCGCGCGTGTGTGTGTTTGTGTGTTGTGGGTGATGTCTGGAGGTCGCCAAGCTTCCTCGTCTGTGTCTGCCCGCCCATCCCTCTCCTCGGCTTGAGACCACTGGGACGGATGCCCATGCACTGGTGCATTGTGGGATTGCACTGGTTAGTGAAAGCGGTGGGCCAGTGCCCCCTTAGCCTGTTCTGTTTCACCAACAGGCTTTTTGCCGCCCCCCCAACTCCCCTCCGACATTCAGTCTCAGTGCACAAGAGCACGATGGTTTGGGAGAATCGCAGTCTACAGACCACTAGACAGGAGCCCCTTAAGAACACACGTGTGTGTATGTGTGTGTGTGAGGCGGCTGTTCAGGCGGCCCCCATGCTTTCCACTAAATATCAAGTGGCAGCAAGTAACACACACCGACAAAAATCGCCAAAACCTACTAAATAACTTTTAGTGCATCTTTCTTTACTAGCGCTTTCTGCTCATCTTTTCTCTACTCTCTCCTTCCCCCTTTCTCTCTCTCTTTCTCTCTTTCTCTCTCTCTCTCTCGCTTGGTCTCTGTCTGTGCTGTCTATGCTGGAGGCTTCTTGCTGGGGGCAAGGGGATTGAATAGGGGGAGAGGGGTGGGGGGGGGGGGGGGTTGGGCGGGAGGTAGGGGAGGGGGGAGGGGGGCTGATGTCACGCTAACCCATCCTGCTGATGCCAGGTGTCTGTTTCCAGTGGATGAATCATTCCCTCTGTCTACCCGCTTCACCTCCGCCCCATCCCTCCATCACAGCACCTGCTTTATGTCTGCTCCCATATTACACTTGCTCTCTCTTTCTCTCTCTCACTCTCTTTCTCTCTCACTCTCTCTTTCTATCTTCAGCTCCTGTCTTACTTCCTTATGTTCTTCTCCTTTTTTTGGCTGTACAAAGTGTTTTAAGATATGATTTGTATTATATGATGTTAGTATGACAATGTTCTTTATTAAGGAAAAAGAAAGATTTATTTTTGTTACTGGTTTGTTTCATAATTCTTTTTTAAATTGGTATTGTAATATATCTATGCAAGAACTGTTCAGTGAAGCATTTTTATTTAAGAATGTTACGTGTAATAAATGGTTAGAATCTTTCTCTGCTGTGGTGTGGTGACTTTTTTCTAGTGTTTCCAAGGCACCATTCAGACAGGACAAACTGTATCCAGATCTGACACACACACACACACACACTCTCTCTCACACACACACACACACACACACACACACACACACACACACACACACACACAGAGACATATACATACTCGCATGTTACCCTGAAGTGCATTAAAATTACAATTCATTACCATCTCTCATTCTTCATACAACAATAGGCAATAAAGCCCCAACAATAAGATTTCCATATTGCCTCCCTCAGTTAGTGTCATTGTATTGTGGAAATCATTCAGAGGTTGCGGTATATCACAGAGGGTGCACACCACACACTCTCTCACACACACACACACACACACACCACACACTCTCTCACACACACACACCACACACCACACACTCTCTCACACACACACGCGCGCATAATGACAGTGCAGCGCCACACTATTGAAAGAGCTAATGCGTGCCTTGTAGCAATTTGGAGCTTAATTACAAATAGAGGATGCTCATGAATATCTATGATACCCCAAATCTCCTCTCCTTCTCTCCTTCTCTCCTTCTCCCTTCCCCTCTTTCCTTCGCGCTTTCTCACTCCCTCGTTTTCGTGAGGTAATTAGGACTGTTAGTTACCAGGTTGATGACTTATCTGCCATTTATGCAGCCTTTTGCCGTGACTTACATATAAAAGGGTAATTCAATAACTAATGGATAATTAGGGTGCAATTAGGTACAAGAAAATGGCTTCATGCACTATATTAATTTGGCAAATGTCTCTGTGTGTGGCTTATTCCCGTACGGTTTCTCATCTATAACTAATGCAAGTAATTGAAACGGGCACCCTCATCAGCTAGCGTACTGTCACAGTTAATGTCTTTCGCTCCGTGATTAGACAGCTGGGGATAAAGGTCTCAGTCTTCAGGGTTTGTTTTGCCCCATTCCAAGACGGCCGTGAAAACAGACATTCCGCAGAAGAACACGTTCGGCCCCTCCGAACACCCGCCCCATTTTCCACCGTTTTCACATCCGTATGGTTCGAGCTGAAACAGAAATGAAGACAGTGGTAAGCTCAAAGCCAAGCTTAGGCCACCAGAGGAAGCCCGGGGCCAAAAACGTATTTACTGGTTTAAGATTAAATGTTAAATTACGTGTGAAATTATCCACAGACAAGTAAACATGAATTTCAGCCAAACCTGAAAAAATACTATTGGTTATTTATCAGAATTGTTTTC
>NC_045172.1:8852470-8857470 GCF_900700415.2 Clupea harengus
TTAGCTAGCTTTATTTTACTCCTAGACGTTTGACTGGGCTGAGAGACTATGTGCGATGTGTGTGTGTGTGTGTGTGTGTGTGTGTGTGTGTGTGTGTGTGTTTATTTCTGCCATGCATAATGTGTGTTGTCTGCCCCACATAAGGGCCTTGCCAGCAGTCAGTGATAAAACCTGACAATGTCTGTGGAGAAGTATTGACCAGCATCCAGCACTACATAAGAACCACTCTGCTCACAACATCTTTTGGTTTCCTTCCAGGGAATGGCTTCAGAAATAACACGGTTGATTTGTTCCAAGGAAAAATAAAATCTGTGATATTCCTGCGATCTCGACCTATCCAGACTCACACATTCATTGTGCAGCCCAGTAGAGGAAAAAGAAAAAGAAAAGCAAAAAAAGCTAAGGATTTTATAGCAGACAGGAGAGATGGCTAATAGCCGGTTCTTTGCCCACGGCAAACCAACCACTCACCATATCGCCTGCTCAGGTTTCCCATGGCCCTGGGAGGTGAGCGGCACGAGCGGTGTGTAGTGGGAGGAAGAGGGGGCTGGCATGGTGAGTGAATCAGAGAGGTCCACTGTAGTCAAGCAGGTGTGGTTTTCTTGCAAGAGAACTGTGTTAGGTGCACACAGAGAGAGAGAGAGAGAGAGAGATCTCTCTCTGTCTCTGTGTATGTATTTGCCCAATAGGCAGAGTATGAACAGGAGAGACCCATTTTGGACAAACATGCCTGCCTCATATTGTAATTGTGTGTGTGTCTGTGTGTGTGTGGGTCTGTGCGCGCATGCGTGTGTGTTACAGACTGTAGTACACAGAAAATGCAGTCAGGAGAAAATGTCCTCCGTAGGGGACGTTCACACAGAAATGTCTGAAGGATGCTGCCTTGTAGTCTTCAGCTGTGCCTGCCTCTCTGTTTTTTCCATCAAGGTCAGTCACTCCCTTTGTGTATGTGTGTATGTGTGTGTGTGTGTGTGTGTGTGTGTGTGTGTGTGTGTGTGTGTGTGTGCGCGCGCGTCTGTGTGTGTGTGTGCCTAAAACAAGTGACCTTCCTCATAAAGATCATTGTCATATATTGGTCAGGACTACTATTTCCCCAGGGGGATTGCAACACCAGCTGCCAAAGCTCAGGGTCAATTCCCGGCACGGTTTGTGTCATGATTTAAAAAGGGGGCTAAAAAAGCAGATTTTATGACTTGTGTCAGCAGAGCGCTATTAAACAGATAAAACAGAAGATATGGGCGTCCCGAGGATTCTCAAAATGTTGCCTGAACGAGCTATAAACGCTCCGAAGAGGACGTTGGCTGCCGACACGTTACTTTCAAGCAGCACGTTCACCTCTGTTAAGCAATAACGGGGATATTCAATTCTGCACTTTCTTCGCCGGCCAAGAAAGGGTCTATGTAATTGGAACAGGGATGACCCCTGCTGGAGGCAAGTATTCGACAATTCGAACGAGATTCGACAATTCAGTACCTAGCCACAGTCTTGCAGTTTATGTCCACAGGAAAGATTACAACCAAAGTGTAAAACGAAAGATAACATCAGAAGACGACCTCAACACAATATTTAGCTATGGTTGAGGTCAATTATCAATTATCCTATAGTTCAACTAAATAAACTCACTCTAAACCTAAATTCTTATCATTGAGCCAAGGTTTCCTAGGTCATTTGTAATTGTTTCAGTCACATCACTACATTTTACTTGCCTAACCTAGTAGTCAACCTAGATCTGATGACCAGATAATTAATGTGCACGGCGTTCGTCTCTACACAAGACGCCCTGGAGTTGCACTGCCCCCTGGTGTTAAACAAAGGTAAAACCCCATCTCATCCTGACGCTCACCTTCCGCACTCGTTCTTTCAGAAAGTAGGCCAGTTATACCTTTGCCTGTCTCTGGTGTCCACTCTCCACATGGTGTTCCTGTTGCAGCCAGACAGCATCCTTAATCACACTATCCCTTTATAAAAAATGCAACTCTTCTGCTATGCCCTATCTGACACTTTTAATGGTGAACGAGTATCTGGGGTGGAACGTCAGGTGTGCAACCAATAGGCACGTCCAAGTTTATTTGTATTCCTCACTTTTAAGTAGTAGCATTACATTTCCCTCTCACAAGCAATAATAGAAATGAAGACACCAAGGCACTTTTTTCTCCAACAGTTTTCATATTTTATACAATCAGTGGTGACATGAGGAGAAACAGCCTTGCATAGAGTGGAGCATGTGCACTGACAGGCGTCACCCAGGCCCAATCAGAAAAGTAGCAGGAGCTGGAGACACAGAGGCCGTCCAATCACGAAAGGGGGGAGGGGGGGCTGGGGGGTGCCAGGGACTACGTCCCAGTAAAAAATAAATACATAAAGGTGAGAATATTTAGAAAAGAGTTACATAGGTGCAGAAAACTACCATACACAAAACTGACGGTGTGTCTGCACAGCCCCAGTCCCTGTTCTGCCCATACAAACAAATTCGGGATCAATTTACCACCTCTGATGGAACAAAATGTAAGTGGTATAATTTACAAATAGGCTCTTATCATTCAAAATTTGAACTGGCTCAAATAGTCCAAATAAGGATTCACACACAAACAAAACTGTAGTTGAGGGCCCCATTGTACTGCCACGTCTCTTGACCCAAATCTGTTCTTAGGAGCATAACGTAGCATATGAATGCTTGTGAGAGCTGGGGTTGGTGGAGTTGGTGGGTGGTGAAGGTAAAAATACAGTGTATTGAAGATATGACTGGACAGTACTTTTCAGCCTGATGCCTTTGGTACATTCAGTGAGACGTCTACACAGGCATTGCGAACAGAAGAATGGGAGAGAGATAGCGAGAGTGGGAAAGACAGTTATCAACCTCAAACGCTTTACTAAGTACACTCAGGCCACATGAGCTTGCACACCGTCCTTTCGCTGACACTGTGGAGCGTGACATTGCGTCGACTTCTCTTACATTCTGACAAACTTGTTACAAAAGTGCCATGGTAAGAGTACATTCCAGACATCTGGAGACTTCAAAAGGTGTAATTTGATGACTCTACACTCCTGGAAAAACAATATGGGTTGAAGGGTTCTGTAAAAGGCTGCGTTCTACCTACAGCTTTATTTACACAAAGAAGTCTATGCTTACAAAAAAAAAACTGCATCATGTTGCTAATTTATGATACCTGAAAGACTGCCATAAAGCTGGTAAGCTGAAGAACTCTCAAAGGCTTGACCAACCCTGAAGCATTCTAGACAGCAACCCATTTCTTCTTTCCAAGAGTGTTTACACAGGAGAGCACGCCCAGATGTTATAGATATGGTGTATATTAGAAGTAGAACGTGTTAGGTAATGCTATCATTTTACTACTTATGAATAATCTGGACGTGTATGATTATGGAGGAAACAGGTTAGAAAAAAAGAAAAATGAAATCATTTAACATAAATGTCAGTCACATTTCCAGCCTAACATGACATGCTAAAGTTTGATGAAAAGTATCACAGAGACCCTTTGAGCAGGAGCTGTTTGATAGTGCAACTGAACGCATGTGTTCCCTGGTAAAATAACAATCTAAGGACAAGGAAAAGACCTTTTGCATGAGCTAGCATATCATCTGTGGTCTTTACTGTCCATCATCTGAAGAGCCGTATCTGAAAGTCACTGGCAATAACACCTCCATCTAACAGGGTGTCATCACAGATATGTGTGTGTGACTCGGCCCCATCTGTCAGTGAACAATTTGCTCTCTCCAGAAGACCTTTGCTCCAAAGAGACACATTTGTTGTTGGTTACCATGCATTTGTTGTTTGGTACATCGATGTGTGTGTTTGTGTGATTCATGGTGCCCAGTGCTCCTCTTATAAACTAATGTGGATTGGTGCGGAGTCTCCTTAACAATGGTCACACAAACCTGATAGACAAATTCTGCATTGCAGACACTCATATCTACCAGCAAAAAAAATATAATAAAAACGATTAACGATTAACTCCGAAAACATCATTCACAAAGTAAAACTAAGTTGATAATGCGCATCTTTAAAATAACATCACATATTAATGAAGATAATGGTGAAAAACCCAGCCTTACATCAGGAAATATAAAGGGAGGTTTGAGTGTGAAAATGTGGTGAAACTGTGGTGCCTACACCAGATATGAAAGTCGGGTTGTTTTGGTCTCACTGAAGTTCTTTGTTTTCCCCAGGTAAGCAAAAGCCACTACAAGAAAGCTGTGATCAAGTGACACAATATCACGCTGTACATTCACATGATGATATCTTTGTGTTTTGGTACAAAAAGAGTTTGGTTTGTATAGAAAGACACAAGCTTTCGCCGTGCTCCACTTGAGGGTTTTACACCATATCTGGCAACCTCTCGGGTTGCCTTATTCTTGGTGCGCAACTTCAGCCTTTACAAACAGACTGGGGTTCTAGATTGCCCCTCAGAACACTGTCTCTTTCTTCCTTCAGCCCTTCACTGGCTTACTTCTTCCTCTGGTAAAGTCCACCTCTCCTCCAAGTTCCCTCTTGTCCATTCCTTCGTGACAAAAAAAAACAGATGCATTACAGCACATCTGATTTTCATATCTTGTGATTGGTAGAAGAGATCTTCTACATCAGTTCTCTCATCAGTTCCCACTTGATGTCCAGCATAGAGGATGGTATCCTCTTTTTGAGGCTCTAGAAACATTTAGGTCATTAACTTCCTTGTTTTGAAGGAACTCAAATCTCGCCAACATCTCCCTCTAGGCACAAAGTTGGGGAAGGGGTGATGTGTAGGGCGAACATGAGTGTGTGTGTGTGTGTGTGTGTGTGTGTGTGTGTGTGAGTGTGTTGTAATCGTAAACTTCTCTACGGTGAGGTTGTGTGTATGATGCCGTGTTACCTGATGGTGTGACTGGTGTGTTTTTTGTAAGTGCTCCACTGGCCTGTGAGTCTAGCCGTGGATCAAAGAGCTGACCCCTATGGAGTCTTTTGGGGTTTAGACCTTTGAAGAGGAGAGGGAGAGCAGTGGGGGTGG
>NC_045172.1:8859970-8869970 GCF_900700415.2 Clupea harengus
GCCTCACCAGCAAATGCATCCAAGTCCATACCCCAAAAAGTAAAACGTCTTTTCCAAACTAGCCCCTACGCCCTCTCCCTACCCACTTCAACTCCACACTCACATGGAGGCTCTGCCACATTAAGTGCCATCCCAGACCAATTAGCGGGTAGTAGAAGTGGGTTATAAAACCCTCCAACAGCGAGTCTGCATCGATGCGGGCTTCATGAGCATGTGCAACAGTTTATTCATCATTTGTGAAACTGAAATTAGCAGGAAAGAAATAAAACACTGAACGTCGAAAAGAAGTAGTCCTACATTATACAACATTTGTGGGTCTACGTGTTACAGCGTGTTGAAAAGTTAATGTAAATAAAACATGAAATTCAGCTCCACATAATGAAAACACGAAAGATATCCTTTTGTTTTTACTATTTATTTATTTATTATTGTTATTTCAATGGAAACGACATAAATTACATAAATTTTCCGCTGAGGGTTGTATCAAACCCTACCCCTTCATTGGAGTACCCTCCACAGCCACGAGTGTGACTACAAAACAGAGGTCACTCTGTGATGGAGTGGGAGTGGGGAGGGTCTGGTTGGGAAGAGGCCCTAAGAGTGTGAAATGAGTGGAGATGGTCTGGTTTGGAGAAGGCCCTAAGTGTGTGAAAGGAGTGGGGAGGGCTGTGCTCGTGTGGTCTCACCTCGTAGAAGCCGCGCACCAGGCTCTCAGTCTGCTGCACCACCCCTCTCTCGATGCGCCACTTCACCATGCGCTCGATGTACTCCTTCTTGTTCTTCTCACACAGAGGGATGTTTGCTCCGCCCGGCTTCAGCTCACGCTCAGTGATCTACACACACACACACACACACAACATTATGATACATGTTATATGGTTCAATGAATACACTTTTCAGATAGTACTTTCTCAAAAGCACTACTTTTCCAAAAAGAGCTATAATTTCCGTACTTTTCAAACAGATACAACTATCCCAAAAGCACTACTTTTCTCAAAGAGCAATCATTTCAATACCCTATAGGCTTACAAAGTGTTTTAGACAGGTACGCAAATCAGATGTATGCATGTCCTAAAAAAAAGTACCTGGCCAAAGACCTCCTCATTGACAGTGAAGGTGAGGTCCAGAATATCCTCGATGTCATTATCCTTCATCCACTGCAGACTCTGGTGGAACTCCTCATCCAGGTACTCAAGATCACTCAACTCACAAGGACTACAGAGACCGCAGGACAGGTAAGGTGAGGATGAGGGAAGATGAGAGGAGAGGAGAGGAGAGGAGAGGAGAGGAGAGTAGCAGACAAGAATGAAAATGAGACAGGATGGGGAGGAGAAGACAAGGTAAAGAAATTAGTAATATCAGTGTGCAATATGGGAGAGGAGAAGGAGAAGTGAGGATGGAGTACAGGAAAAGAGAGGAATAAAAATCAGAGGAGGAGGAGGATAACAAGAACAGAAGGGCAAAGGAGGGAAAAGATTGGAGAAATCAGAGAAACCGTTTTAGTCAGATCATGAGTTCTTTATCAGATCCACATCATTACCCCTGTTTCCCTTCATTCATTCAGCCGGCTGAGTGGGCTGTGATACTGCCTTGGCAGTCGTGCTGCCGTTTAACAGAGGGGACTTACATGCGCAGGAGTCCCTTGTAGAAGGGCCGAGTGAAGAAGGCATCTAGCAGGTACTGATGGATCAGTGCCAGACCCAGGATGCGCCCACTAAACCGGAACCTGCAGGGGGACCACAGAAACCAGGATCAGTTATGATTCACTACACAGATTCAGCCTCGTTTATATCTAAATAAGACAACTGACACAGTGGTGTGGAGTTCAGTTTTAGACTCCCATTCTAACAAAGGCATTCTACACATGGCATTCTAGACATGGCATTCAAATTGCTTGAACCAAAATGGAGATCTTTCCTGAAAGGCTCATGCTTTTATTTTAATGCCCAATCTGTTTTAAGCAGTATCGATTTTAAATAGTAGCAAAGACATTTCTATCAAACAGCAGCAACATTCACAATATCAATGCCATCTATTCTTGAGGAGGTTTCAGAATCTGAATCATAAACCAGTACTGCCACAGCGTAGAGCTGGACTACAGTTCTTACTCACCATTCATGGTGGTTGTCCACAAAGGCCGACATGGGGCTGATCTGTACGGTGTAGGTATCATTGGCCGAGTACTCAAACAGACCGTAGTATGGATTAAACAGCTCGCGCGACACCAGGAAGAAGAACTCTCTCGACGGGCCACTGTAGTCCAACCTGCATTCAATTCATCAAAACAAACAGACATTCAAGGATTTGTCAGAGCTGTCAGGCTTAGCGAGCGAACACAATAGTGTGATTCTCTTTTGACATATTATATAGATCTCGCAAAGATAAGAGACGGTCCAGTGCAGTGACAAAGAGGCGCTGCATCACATCTCCACAGAGATCAAAATCGACAGACTAAACACATCAAACTCTGTTTGTGAAAGGCAAAAAAAATATCTTTTGACAAGATACAATGTTCTCAAATGTGTCCAATTTAAACAAACGCTCGAAATCCTCGACACATCAACAGGAAAGTGTGATAAAAAAAATACAGCGATACCACAGGCCTGTGCCAAGAGAGGAAATCCAGTGCCAATATTCAGCGCCATTAACTCAAACAAAGAACATTTAGGAAACAGTCAATCTCACCCTTCTTCGCCTACGAAGCTGACATAGAGCTTGCTTCTCTGCAGGTCCTTACGAGAGTAGCACATGATCTGGTTGAAGGCGTCTTCCAAGAGATGGTCCCTGCGTATAATCAACCTTATGGACAAGAAGGGATGGAATGGTCAGCTTCCTGAAACTTGGTGTGTGTGTGTGTGTGTGTGTGTGTGTGTGTGTATGTGCAGGTGCATGTGAGAGAGTGACTGTATATTTGAGTGTATGTAGTTATATAGTTTTATACAACAGTTAGATCCAGTTGAATGATTTATTAATTTCTGATTGGACAGGAGGCATTACATGAGTGAGGATATCCTGGATCAACCTCACTCAGACTCTTCACTGCCAGTAATCACTCCGTGTCATATATAAACTGCTGAACTGTACAGCAACATTCCATCCATTTAGAGCCAGAGAGCAGAATGACAGGCAGCAATTTTATAATGTTACATTTGACAGCTTTTTCGAGCGATGAATTGGAGCAAATGGAGTTGGGGAAGGTACAAATAAACAGGTAATGTGAAGACACATATAGTTATAGTTCATGTATTTAGCAGATGCTTTTGTCCAAAGGGACTTCAGTCATAAGTAGACTTAAGAGTCTCCACAATGTATTTGAGTGCATGTGTGTTTGTTTGTAAGAGCCCCTTTGTGTGGGGATGTATGTGTGATTGTGTGCTTCCATTGATCTCTGTCAGGGTATGTGGCCACAATACTCACTTAACCTTCCCAGGTCCCTGTCCATAACCTTTCGTCTCTAGTTTACGATAGAAATTCCGGAGCTTGGCCTCAAAATCGCGTTTGTACGGAGCAGGGGCCCTTGCATTTGCTCGCTGTGTCCCTGAGAGAAAGAGAGGGGAAGAGAGAGAAAGAAAATGAGTCAGAGAAAGAGAAAGTAGGAGAAAGTAGAGTGTGAGAGAGAGAGAGTGAGAGAGAGAGAGAAAGTGAGAGAGAGAGAGAGAGAGAGAGAGAGAGAGAGAGAGTGATGAATGACTTCATTACCAGGTATAGGTGAGAAGCTACAACACACTGCACCTATCCCCTGACACAAAAAGCTGCATTTATTACAGAGCTGAGTGCTACCCTCAACCTAAAAACACCACACTAAAAATAAACAAATCAACATGCAAGAGGCACTTGCGTCTACAAACAAGCATTTTAAAACCTATTTTTTTTGTCAACCTTTTGCCTGGCAGGGCTGGTTTTTAAACAGCTCGCAGGGATTTAAAAAACACATTTTTTTTCGCAAGGGGTGTGTGGAGACACATCCTCACACCCCCGAGCACTCTGTCGCACGCGGCGCTCCCGGCGGACTTTTGAAAATCTAGCTGCTGATTTGACAAGTGAGACAGCCAAACCCGGGGATAATCCCAAATCCCAGAGCTCCCTCTTACCCCTCGCTTATACCCCCCCCCCCCCCCCCTCCCAAAAAAACTAAATCCCAAACAAGGATTTGCCACACAGGGAGTTTCAACTGCTACCCCACCTCAACTACCCCCCACCAAATAAAAAACAAGGAGTTATCCAAATTGAGCATCAGGCTTCGCACCCAAACATGCTCTCTGTGTGGTCTGCTGCTGAGCGCGGGTCGCGAGATCAGACACACACACACACTGCCAGTAATCACTCCGTGCTTGTGTGTGTGCTGTGTATCTTCTGACTTAGCTTCCTCTACTCTATTTTGGAGGAGATCGTTAGGCTCGCTCGGGATGATGTGCCGCTCGCTTGCTCGCTCGCACGCGCGCAGAGTCTGACACAAAGCCACGTCAATCCCGTTTCCCGCTTGTCGGCGAGCGAAATCAGTCAGTGCAGTCGATCGCTGTTCTGCGGGGGTATTTCAACTGGTACAGAAGGTTCCGCAGTGAACACAGCGGCATAAGTGCTTGTGAGTATTATAGCTGGGTACGGTGTTTACTGCATATCTAGGCTCGAGACTGGCACAGGGAGATGAATGCCATGGTGCCATCAGAGGGATAATGAGGAGACTGACAGCTGAAAGAGTTGCTCAGTGAAGTGTGTGTGTGTGTGTGTGTGTGTGTGTGTGTGTGTGGTGCTTTTACAACTGCCGCAGCTGTGGTGCCCTACTGATTCTGCCTGGAACTTTAGTACTACAGATTATTCCCCTAAACAACTTTAAGGCCCTGCTATGAAGACCCCTTCTTTGAAATCTAAGGTGATTTTCATGGGATGCTTCTCCGTATTTCTTTACAGGTATCCACACTCATCTTAGTGGTGCAGAACCTTATTTTCAAAGAAAGGGTTTGAATTGTGAAAAATATATATTTTCATTAGAACTCTCAGATAAACTCTCTGAAGAAGCTGCTTGTCTTCAGCTGCAGTCAGATTCAATGCAACTCTAGCCTCCATCAGTGGAAAACGTCTGTTCAGTTGAATGACAGTGCTTGTGACCCTTTGGTACCGAGTTCATGTCAGTGTACCAAATCTTTTGCCTTTTTCACGCTTCAGTCTGACAGATCTTTTTAAAATGCGAGAAGCGGTCCATCTGTCTGTCTGCCTGTGTGTGTGTGTCTCACCAGGAGAGTTCTGGGGGGAGGAGACCGGGGAGCCACGTGGTGACTGGCAGTAGCTGGGGTGCAGTAAGGCATGGGGCGGCACGTACGACATCACTTCCTCTTCAAACAGACTGCAGGGAGACAGAGGGGAAGCGGGACTGAATTCCCAAATACGAAAAGTGGAATACACAGAATAATAACAGCCAGCACAGACCCAGCTCAAGATTTCATCAAGTCACTCACTTACGAACACACAGAGGCTAACACTCTGGAACACAAACACTTACCCAGACTCTCTGTCAGACATCAAAACACATCCACACACACACACCCTCTTTCCTCCTCACAGACACACACACACATACCTTAGCAGAATGACTAGGTCAGCATCGCTGGAGAGACGAGCCAGACCAGACGCTCCTTCATTACGGATAAACTGCACCTTCTCCCTGTGGCGGACACACACACGCGGACACACACACACACACACACAAACACACACACACACACACACACACACACACACACACACAAGAATCAGAAGAGTGGCAAATACATTCTCAAATCCAACTCCATCACCCTTATCAAGTCTAGTCAGTGTTAAGGCAGCACTGCAACCATTACCCTCCCTAACCTGCCTAAATGTCAACTATCGCATGACTAATTCAGTAAGGTGTATGGAGGAGAAACAGTAAAGTCAGTTCACAGAGTGACCCCTGTTACTGCATGATTTGAACAGTGTGTGGTTAGCAACTCTAGCAGCTATGATTGGCATTAGGTCACTGCATGTCAGTGTGGTGTCAGTGGTTATGCGACTGACAGTCATATGTCTGTTAGCTACTTCTCATGTAAATGTGTCATTTATTATATAATTATCCATCATTTTCTGTCATGTGTGAGTGACTACTCGAATGTGTCAGACATTATATGGCTGTCAGTCAGTTATATGTGCTGTGTCAGTGCCTACGTGCTGTGTGTTGCGTCAGTGATGGTCTTTATCAATGACTATGTGACTGTGTCAGTGATTAGACGCTATGCCCCCACCTGAGCGAGTGATTTCTGATAAGCTCCGGCTGTCTCTCTTGCAGGATATCGAAGATGCTGGGTTGCCTTAGAAACGCCACAATCTTGTCGTTGTAGGCTGAGGTGTGAAGAGCAGAAAAAAAAGAGGGAGAGAAAGAGGGGAGTGTGAAAGGGAGATGAAAAAAGAAAAAGAGTGAGAAACAGAGAGAGTGTCAGTGAGACTCATGCTAATCATGTAGAAGGAAGAGTCTGACGTGCTATTGAGCTTTTTTGGCGATGATCCATATCTGCGGGGACATTTTCTGCCATAACATCTATGTGATGAAAGTCATATGCAAATGAAAAACCCAAACCCTCCGTGCAGATGACTGCTCTTAACTGATATTAAGCTGGCGCTGCGATGAATAATGATCATCTCTGTGAGTAAATGTGCCAATCTGTAAACGTGTAATCCCTTCAAACAGCCTCCGCCCATGGAAACTGCCCCAGCAGTAATACACTTATACTGCTATACTAATAAAGCAGTAGAAACAGAAAGACTTGAACATTGGAACTAGTACAGATTAATTAACTTTTCATGGTCAACAAAGTACTGCTTGTTCTAAAGCTGCTCTAAACCATTTCAGGCCCATGGGGACCCATAGACAACAGTGCCAGCACACATACCCGTGGGAACCACGTCCTGGCACTGGTTCCGGTTGTTGGAGGATCGAGCCAGAACTGAGGGTCCAGCATGCCGTGGGTCATCTCCAACCTGACACAGACACACACACACACACACACAACAGAAGTTTCAGGAAAGGAAAAAACAGAACTGAGTCATGGATGTATCAGTGTACAGTGTCATCTTATTTGTTGGTCATTTGATGGTGAAAGGCGTCAGAAAAGCCTGTTTGACTACCCTGAGGAGGATGTAGGCCATTTTCTTTGTGATGCAGAATGCATTTGTGATTTTTCACTGCCATAATTGCTTTGACAGTAATTACTCAACACATGCCAACCGTGACCAGTTAAGAGGCAAATTAACTACGCATTTATAAACAGCTGTGAATGCACCGCGGATGATAACTCATTCCATTTGCACATCATTATGCGGGCCGAGGATCCTCAAAAACCATGTGGAGTGTGAATAAGTGATCGCTTACGTAACGAGGCATTAGCAATTTAAAAACGGACCATCGTTAAACATTTCTACGAGGCCATCTAACCAACATTCGAGAATAGTGGAAAGTAACCAGAAAGAGAGAGAGGGGGAGGGAGTCTGTTTTCTGTTTTAAATAACTGCTTGTACATTAGCATTCCCTCTCCAGGAAGACTTTCAGGGGGATTTGGAGATTAGGAGGGCGGTGCACAAACGCGATGCGCGTTCACACACTCACCGTGAGAAAAATGGATAAAAGACCCTCGGGGGGGAAAGAGCACAAAAACCGACGGAATTAATCAGCAGATCTGAAAGAGCCGTGTGAGCGTGTGCTCTGCGTTTCAATAGATTATCAGCACCCCCCGTCACACATACAACTCACTGAGGGTAGAAACGAAGGCCATCGGATGCATTAGCGTGAACCAGAGAGAATACGCACGCTTCCATCAGGAGGTTTTTTGGAATTCAATTACAGAACTCTTTTATTCATAGATTTAGCAGTGTTGCAAATGCATTATTCAGTGGCATAATGGCCACTGTGAGGTGGATGGTTGGTTGTTTGTATCTAGTCAATACATGTTGTTACATGTTGTACAGATGATCTTTGTGATGTAATATCCCAGTGTTCCCAACACTGTTTTGTAATTTTGAACCTTTTTTTGTTTTTTTTTAATAAACAGGTTTTTCGAGAAAATCGCTTTTTCTATGAGAAACTGAAGTATGTCCTGGCTGATGTTGGAGTCGTTCACAGGTTCTGTTCCTTGGATGCGATGCGGTGCGAATCCGAGAGGCGGGGCTCACCAGACGTCGGGTGCTCACCTCCCCGGCGCTGTGGCTGCGCTGGCGGCTCAGGTGCTGCCGGTGGGCCAGGAGGCTGCTGGGTCGAGCAGTCTGCAGCGGCAGCCGGGGGTCAATGAAGGTGGTGGAGCGGCAGTTATGATCCACAAAGAAGGGCTGGAGGAGAATAAGCCAATCAGACCAGTTACAAATCAAAAGTAAACGGTAAAGAGTTCGGTTGTTAGATGTCAGTCCGTCCGTCCCCCCCCCCCCCCCACCCACAAATGCAAGGGTAAATATGGTCTAAAAGAAAAGGGTAGAGGTGTCAAAGCAGGTAACTATTAACAAACCCATTTGTCGGTGCACAAAAGTCCCTCTGTGAGGGTTAGTGGTACTAGTGGCTTGTCTTGTCACTGTATCATGAACAGTTGCTTTTTCCATGGTTTCCACAGTGTAAAAAATGTAAATAGAGCCAACTGGAAAATATAACAACTCTGTAAATCCACATAGACGTACGGTACAATGAATGTGGACACATAAATCGCAATTCCGGGCACGTCTTCGAGTCCATTTCATTTAGCAATTTTTATTGACACTAAACCGGGGATCGAGGATCGTGCATCACAAAAATAGTCAGAGGACAGAACAGAGGACAAGATCATTAAACAGACAAAAAGAGAAAGGGAGGCAGAGTCGGAGAAAGAGTGAGAGAGATAGAGAGAAGGAAAGAGAACAATATATCAAGCCAGGCAGCTGGAGGGGAGGGAAAGTGAGCGAAACCAGGGCAGGATGAAACAAAGACAAAACTGAGAAGACAGCACTTCAGACTGTGCCAGCCAGGCAGACCAGGGAAGACAAATACAGTGCGCTAAAGTAAGAAGTAGATAGAGCATGCATGCATACAGATTCAGATTCTTTTTTTTTTACTTGAATGGCTGTCTCTTTTTTTGGCGGGGGGGGGGGGGGGGGGGGGGGGGGGGGTGTAGCAAAAAAGCATTTGATCATGGGAACCCAAAAGTGTCTCAGAAGTGGTGTCCCTGGCTTAGTTGGGAACTGATACAAATGCATGTGGAAGTGTGTATGAATGAGAACATGGGGTTTGTAATTCCTCACACCAGAAGAGCACCTCCTGCTGGTTGGTTAAAAAAAATGCAAGAAGCACAGAGAGGAGCGCTCCATGACAACCATCACATGACTGCATGTGGCCCGGCCCTAACATCAAGGGGGTTGTGTGTGTGTGTGTGTGTGTGGGGGGGGGGGGGGGGGGACCAACTGAATGACAGACAGAGAGGGTGATGGAGAAAAAACAAGAAAAAAAGAGACGGACAGGAGAGCGACAGCAAGCTACAGTGAGAGAAAATATATGAGAAGAGGAAATAACAACACAAAAGGCAGGAGGAGAAAAGAAAGAAAGAAAGAAAGAAATAGTATTAAACAGATGTAGAAGGAGAAAATGATAGAGGAAGAGAGAAACAGAGAGACAGAGAGAGAGATCACCCACCTTTCCCATGTGGTCATGCTTCATCTCCCAGCCGCGGGGAAGCTCCAGCTGTTTGTTGGCAAACAGGTTGAGAAAGGTGACCAGATCCCGGTTGTGCTGGTAGCGCTCGAAGTTATGAGCGTCCCGACGCACTTTACTGATCATGTGCTTCAGGCAGGTGTTACTTGTAAACAGGCGGTAGGCACTCTGAAAAGGGGACAGACAAATAAGTAAATGTGTGCAGATGAGTGTGTGTGTGTGTGTGTGTGTGTGTTGATGAGTGTGTGTGTGTGTGTCAGAGGGGGGAAATATAGGCTCAGAAAATTAAAGTCTTGTCATGTTTTCAAACCCATCTAAGCAGATTACACT
>NC_045172.1:8872470-8874970 GCF_900700415.2 Clupea harengus
TCGTCCGACGGATACTCTGGTACCTGGGTGTGTGTGTGACGGGGGGGGGGGGGTTACATATGGGAAGGAAGGGAAGAGGAAATAGAATATAAGTTGTGATACCCAGGTCAAATCTAATACAAGCTACATGTGTGTGTGTGTGTGTTTGTGTGTGTGTGTGTGTGTGTGTGTGAAAGAGAGAGAGAGAGAGAGAGAGAGAGAGGTCCTTACCTGCGGTTGAGCTGCTCCATCTGCTGGATGGAGTTGGAGCGCTGCAGCACCTGGGGGGCCGGGGGGGCAGTGGGCCGCTGCCAGGTGGTGGTGCGGTTCACATGGTCCACATAGAAGATCCGCCCGTGGCTGTCTATACGGGCCTCCCAGTCTGCAACACACAAACACACACCTTTTAGAAACAAACTCTCTGTCTTTTATCCCAGTCATATATACAAACACTTACTGTGTGGTGACTTATTTTCAGTGAAATATTGAACACACACACACACACACACACACACACACACACACACACACACACACACACAGACACACACACACACACACACAGAGACACACACACACACACACACACACACACACACACACAGAGACACACACACACACACTCACTGGGAGGCAGGGGCTCGTCCACTCTCTGGTAGCGGCTGATCTCGTGGCGGATCGAGGGGAGGCGCACAGGCTGATGACCATTCACCTGGGCTTCAGCTGATCAGGCGGGAGGAAAGAGAGGTAAACACACACATACACACACACACACACACACACACACACACACACACACACACACATCCACAGAAACATGCAAATACATTTATACCCACACGCACATATTCATGTGCACACACGCAACCAGCCACATGTATACACCCACACACACACACACACACACACACACACACACACACACACACACACACACACACACACACACACACACACACACACACACATATACACAATGCACATGCATACACAATCCCTCTCCCACACGCACATTCACCATTCTTCATTACTGTACAAAAACACAAGTCTCTCATCCACACGTCTCCCACCCAATACACCATCTCACACACCCTCTCTAATAGCACAAACACCATTACACAGTACATTGAACCATTCATTCATAGACTAGGACACACACACAAGTTTGCATTACATACAGACACACACACAAAAAAAAATATAAGTGTACAAAAGAAAAACAAGAAGTCTGTTCCTTACCTGACCCTCCGTCCGTTTCCATGGCAGCCTGTCCTGATTCTGCCGTGGTCCCACTTGCCTCAGCTGACCACGCCCCATCCTCCTGACTGGCATTCCCAGAGGCCTGCAGGCTCTGCCTCCTCTGCCAGACTTCCTCTCCCTCCTCCTCCTCTTCCTCGTTAGCCTGTCCTGATTGACCGGATGCGGTGGCTCCTCCCCCTTCACCAGTAACATTACTGTTTGAGGGTGTGGTCTCTGTTATATCGCCTCCCCTTGGTTCTTCTGAAGACTCCGCCTCCTCAGATCTGTTCTTTAATGCTTCTTCTGTTTGCTCCTCCCCCTCCTGCGCCTAATAAAAACACATAAAAAAAACAGTGGCTGTGATAAATCAATACAACGGTTAGTAAAACATTGAAGAATGCCCCATCTGGATTCATGAAAAACAGGTTCTCATTCCCTAGCATTAAATAAAGGAAGTCTGAAGCACCCTCATTTGTTCCAATAAGTAAATGTAAGTGAACATAAGAGTATACTTGCAAGAAGTCAGCGGTATTTTAATCTAAACCAAAACACAAGGCCTTGGCATTACCAGATGGCAATCCAGCTGTTTCCTCTGTCAAAATACAGAGCATTATTTTCTCCCTCTCACCTGTGCAGTGGAAGCAGAAGCCTGAGGGCCCTGTGAGGCCCCTGCGATGGCCCCTGCCTCCTTCCCTCCTCTCTCCTCTGTTCTTTCCTCTCCTCTGCTGTCTCCCTCCATCTCTACGGTCTCCGCTGCCGCTGCTGCTGCTCCTGCTTCCCCCGTCTCAGCTGCTGCTCCTGCAAGTGCTCCTGCCGCTGCTCCTGCTGCCCTAGTCTCAGCTGCTGCTCCTGCTTCTTCTCCTGCTGCCCCCGACTCAGCTGCTGCTCCTGCTGCCTCGGCATTTCCCCCCCCTGCAGTCTCCTCCTCCTCTTTCTCAGCCTTCTTCGCCCCCTCACATTGCTCCTGTTCATTCTCCTGCTCTGAGGAGGTGTGTGCCTTCGCCCCAGCTGCTGCCCCATTGGTCAGGAGTGGCGGGAGGGCGTCAGCCACGCTGCGTGAAGCCCCCTCCTCGTCCTCATCGGAGTCGATGTGCAGCATGGCGTTGAGCCGTGTGTCCGTTGGGAAGCTGGAGCGCAGTTTCGGCGAGGCGGCTCCTAGGGGCCTCTCCCCGGGGCCCTTAGGGGCCTCGATGGCATCCAGGTAATCGTTGAGGGACACCTGCCGGTGGGTGTAACCTCCAATGGCCCCGTCCACCAACTCCGCTCCGCCGTTGGCACCTGT